>NC_057799.1:21733486-21746718 GCF_018294505.1 Triticum aestivum
TTTGGCAAGAATCACTCCTTGGCGTTTTAAATGCTAAAAGGTTTTAGCATCTTGTCAATATGTATTCATTGCTTAGCCCCATTAGGTAAATCTATCTCCATAGATCATCATGCCTAATATTGAGGCTATTTAGCCTAAGCACTTCATCGAAAAACTATTTTCAAATGAAGTCCTAATTTGTGTCAAGAAATTTATTTCCAATTACCAATGTGCCAAGCACATAAGGTTTTTAGAAATATTATTACGCTCCCACTTACTTTCTTGAATTACAAGCATCTTCGTTACCCATTGATGAAGTCAAAACCCCTTTGACCATTTCATCAAAACACGAAGATTCCAACTCCATTTTGCTCTCTTCTGTCCATTGCTGGAACTCTGAAGTTTGCATACCTACTAGCATCCTCTGGATCGACAAATTACTTTGGACTGTATCATATACAAGTCCTAGCTTTCATTTCCATCAGATGGAAATCCTTTTATCATCCATGTTTCATATCTCATTATTGAAATATGTATTAATTGCTAGTTCAACCCGAACCGACTTTAAGCATCGCTACGATGAAAACAACCTCATCGTATTATTTCAACAAGTCGAGCTTTATGGATAAAACATTTTATCCGTATCAGTTTTAAGTTCCATAAATATTCGTTAGACTCTAAGTCTTCCGAAAGGTGTATCAAGGTTTTAATCTTGAATCACTTATATGGAAACTAACTCGGGTTGTATTGGCATTTAGCCAATTCCGGAGTCAGGGCCCATCAACGCTTCCTTGTGTATCGTAGGTATAATGTTGTCTAACAACAATATCTCGTTTGCGCACCTGAGAGGTTTGCACGAGCCTTGCCTACGTGATTCAGCTGCAAGTTCGACCGAAGTTCATACATTTTATTGTAGAGACTTCGGTATCAGTCGCAGTAGGAAACTCTGGAATTTCTTTCAAGGTCTCTTTCCTTTGATCTGATGAAGATACTGTTTATCTCGTCGAGTTGCACTATTCTCCCACTCACCTTTTAGAAAGAACCATTCTCTTTAAAAGCACACCGTTTCGCGGCAAAACTATTTGCCTCGGTATAGTGAGGGAATAATACCCAACATTTTGGTATAACCTACAAAGTAGCACTTGTCTGATTTGGAATAGGTTTGTAACCTTTTACACAAGCCCCATATTCCAAATGTTAAGAAAAGATATAACATGGTTGGGCGTACCATACCATGGCTTCATTTCAACAGACCCGATGTAGCTCTTTTTAGTGTAAAAGCCGCAGTCTCTAAAGCATCACTTTAAAAGGGATAATGGCAAATTTATTTATGTCATCTTTGACCTTACCATGTCATAAATGGTTTGATTACATCTCCACGGACTTTCCACTTGCAGTGGTCTTCCGGGAGGTGCAAGTTTATGAAACCCCTTTCACAACTCATCAGACATTCGCTAAACATGTAACTCAAATATTCCTTTGTGCAATCAAATTGCAGAAACATAATTTTCTTGTTACAATAACTTCTACTTCATTTTTGAGAACCTTTCGAATGATTTCAAAAGATCCAGACTTACGTCTCATCAAGTAAATATCCATATATCTACTTGAGTCATTTCTAAAGATAAATAAATCCACCACTAAGAACACTTATCAGACTACACACATCAAATGTATGATCACTAATAAGTTTGTTGTTCGTTCCTTATGGTCTGTGAACGGTATTTTAGTCACTTCACTTTTCGGAGGAAAGTTGCAAGTGTCAGATGATTCAAAATCAAAAAGACTTCAAAATCCATCATAATGGAATTTTCCATGCGGGTTTCTCCAATGTGACCAAATGTAGTGCCACACTTGTGTGGTATTCTTTTAGTCCTGCGACATTTAGCGTCAGTGTTATGGATGTATCATATTACCCCAATATTCATAACATACGTCCCATCGATGATGGAAGTATGGCCCATATGTTATTCATAATACTTAACAACAATTGTTGTTTTTATGAACAACTCTTTTGCAACAAACATTGTGCAATGGGCTAGTGTGTATGAAACTCTAAAATGAATTATGAAAGTAAACCCAGAGGTATTGTATTATTATCAATATTCATAACATACATCTCATTCATAATGAAAGTATGGCCCTTGTGTTATTCATAACATCGAACATAAAAAGTTCTCTTATGAACAACCTTCTTGCAAGATGCCTTATGCAATGGGATAGAGTTTGTAAAACTCTAAATGAATTATGAAAATAAATACAGACGGCAATACACCGATGGAAGGTATAGTAACATTTACTATGTTCCCTGTGTATACCTTAACCTCATTTCTAGCTAGTCTTTCAGGCCATAGTAGTTCTTACATCGAGTTGCAACAGAATGCAATCGAGCGGGCATTTTTGTGATGAACTCACAATACCCAAGAATTAGTGATTAACATGTTTAACCATAATTCGCAAGAACTATATCTTTGACCAGCCTTCTATACATCAAAAACTTGTATGACATTCATACATGAGCTGGATATTCCAGTATTCTTTCCTTTTGCCTTTATACTTCTAGCAGTTTAACTTTTAGTATTTCTCCTACTCTCAGAAGAAGCACCCAACTTAAGAGTGGCATTAGCCCCGGACTTCCTAGGCGTGTAAGTCATACTAACACCCTTTGGACACTTCCTTTCTCTTTAAGTTGTTGTTTTATTCACCTTTCATTATATGACAGGCGTTCTTCTGGATCCCTTTCCCAACAGTCAAATGCATAGTAAACACTTTTACTAATACTTGCAAACAAACATTGCTTTGTTTGTATCTGAAAATAATTTTCAGTTCCATGAATATCATATAACTATCCCAACTTTCGAAGTTTGGGTTTCATGGAAGCAAACATATTCCACTTGACTGTAACAGAATTCTAGCTTTTGGATCAAAGGACGAGAGTCACATGATCCATAGCATTAGCGGGAGGATACAGAAAGCATGCGATAGGACAAAGTCCTTCTCGGCACTTTTGAGGACAATCCTCGTATTACGGTACCAATCGTAAAGTTTTAACCAGATATTTAGCAGCTATTCAATTTTAACAGGGAAGGTGGAAACGCGAGCCATTATTCTACAACTATTTTGCATATAACACTTAGACAATGTTCATAATTAATTGCACTAAGAATTAAACATGTTAATTCAACAGTGCGCTCCCACTCAAATCAATATCTCTCAAAATTGATTGTGAGTGATACAAGACCCACATTTCAATTGTTCGCCATTGGTGTAACACCACTGATGATGAAAAATCTCAAACGGTAGGCCAACTTGCCAATCACATCTCTATGTGACTCTTGTTCATCTTTCGATGCGTGTGTTCCGAGCTCATGACGGTCATGCCTGAACGTCAAGACAACCAAGTGATCTCGCTGTGAGGTCTCAACTCACCCGCCTCACACTTCTCTAATCGTTCGTACCCGTGTGACACGGCGCACCCCGAAAAGATAGGTGCCGTGACGGTGCTACACTTGGGAGAACACTAACTACTTGCTATTTTAAGTGAGAGATCACCCTAATAAAAGCGACTACCGCGCAATCAAGAAGGGTGCATCATAAGGGATAAACATCTCAGGCAATTCATAATAGCATGATATGGTATAGCCCTTTCTGACGGAGAAGTCTTTCATTTCTTCGTCTTCGGCATTCGCGTCGGTGTTCACCTTCGCGAAGATTGCCACCACCTTGTCGATGCACCAGATAATATTGCTATCTCTATAGCTAACAAAATAATGCATTACAACAAGGTTGACACGCAGGTCATTAAAGTGCAATCATATGGCTCCAACCATCATGCCGAATCATGACACGCAGGTCATATTAATCAAATTACATCATATACTCATCTCATACATAATCGAATTAGTATGAGCACTGCTATACCACATCATATGCACATCCTGCAAAACCAAGTTAGACGCCTCTAATCGGTTTATGCAAAATTTATTTTACGTGGCTTCTAAGGTTTTGACTTAAACCGCAGCCACCAACGTTTTATCATCAAGTATGATTATTCAAGTTCCTAGATTAACATCTCGGGGTGTATGAAACACGGGATAATTAAATCTCAAGCCCCATACTAAACTTCGTCATACGCATGACCCCCGTGCAGATCATATCTGCAATGCCCTTTCATCTGCAAATTTCATCTTTCTTTTGACTACGGCAGAACCCAAAGAACTGATAGCACTTCCATGATCAATCAGGATCACGGATTGCCAGAACTTTGTCAAATTCCACCATGCTGTCTCGAGATTGAGCAAACGCAAATTCTAGGGAAGCAACAAGAACCTCGGGTAACAGATTTCATTTGTCACCCGCATAAATAATTTTCAGCAATAGATCTCATCTACTACCTAATTATATTATGCAATACCCATACATCTCCATGTATTCTAGATCGAAACCTGCATCTACGCATAGCACGGCTCTTGATGCCACTGAAGGGGAACGTGACAGAAAACAAAAAATTTCTGACCTACGCACCAGCCCAGGACCACTATGGAGACTGCATACATGGTTTGATCTTTTTCGTTACCGACTCGTAGCGCAGCGGGAAGTAGAGTCGATGACGATCGGTGGTGCAGATCCCCGCAGCTAGGATTTACAACCTCCCAACCACGAGGATGTATACCCTCATCTGCTCCTCAGACAGCCCTTCGGGAGGCGGTCGAACAGCCCCCCGGACGGTGTCGCGGACAACCCTTCGGGAGGACCTTCGAAACTCGAACGGTCACTAGGACAGCCCTTCGGGAGGACCTTCGAAACTCGGACGGTCACACGGACAGCCCTTCGGGAGGCACTCACGAACTAAGACCGAAACTACGATCTCTCTACAGAGTTGCACACATACGGTGTCATCTATCCGGCAGGGCTTCGCCGTCCAGAACTAGTTCCTGCCGGAACCCAGACAGCCTTACGGCTCGACGAAACTCTTTTCGTGGGAGGGAGAGAAGAAGCCAGATAATGCATGGCATGTGTATGAGAGCAAGGGATGAGTGTGGAGGGCTGCCCCTCCACCTCTATTTATAGGAAATCCCAAGGGGGTAGGGTAGTTTCACAAAAAACCCAAAATGCACATGAATGAAGTCCTTCCACAAGGACCTAGGAGTGAAACCAAGGAACAAGAGGGTCCCCAAGGGGGGATACCCCATGTGGCCGGCCACACCCCAATGAGGGTCCCAAAAAATGGCTCCTATCCATCCATGTCATCCCCAAGATCTTTTGGAGCAAAGCCCCAAAAGGTGGCTTTCCATAAAGTAACCATAAAGCTGATTTTCACTATTCACGACGACATTTTTCAGCGTCTGATCGAACTGAAAATATTTATGTGGGCTAAGAACATTTCCAGTACCCACTAAAATGATTTTCAACGTGTTCCGAAACAATTCCGGTTTTAGTGATTTTCATCTGCGAAACGCATCTGAAGTGGCTCCGGTAGCTCCGGAACATTTCCGGTTTTTATCTCAGAAAATTCCAAAAAGCTTCCAGAATGATTCTGGCATCCTCCAAGAATTATCAGGCATGTGCCGAAACCAATTTGACTTAATGCTGTATCCCGAAACAACTTTTCGGTATCATCGAAACTTATCCGATGACCTCTCTTTGCGGTACGATTCCGCTGTCCCAAACTTTTCGGTGTCCGAAACTTTTTCGGTGATTTTCTCTCAAATTCCCTGTCTAGTATTCAGCAGATAGATGACCCTTAAGCGTGTGACCCTATAGGTTCAGTGAAGTATAGACATGACCCGGAACCCCTTCCGATCAATGATCAACATCGGAGCCGTGGACACCCATATTGACCCCTATACCCACACGAATAAATATTCGAGTGAACCTCCAGTTGCCATGTGCTATTCCTGTTGCTTCGCGATATGTTACAAATACCCGAGGTGAGACATGTTGGCATTCCCGTGGATCAACAACTTGTCCACTATGCTAGTTACCTCGTTACCGGTATTGTTCTCTTTTCTCGTTATCGTGTTCCGGCATCCCCGTGATCAAATCACAAAGTGTCTGGCCAGACGATGATGGATACCGTAACACCGAGAGGGCCCAGAGATATCTCTCCATCGTCGGAGGAGCAAATCCCAATCTTGAGCTATCAAGTTACTTGACACACTTTTCCATGAACCCGTAAGCCGCCGTAATAGCCACCCATTTACGGATGACGTTTAACAAACCCCAAAGTTCATGAAGCAAGCACGAAGAAACTCGATACTCTCATGGTCTAAGGAATCATGCAAACGTTAACCATCTCTTTGTTATGTACCAATAAACTTGTGACGAATGAATCTCATAGCATAACATCATGCCGGGTCGATTCAACACAAATGTTCTCTTAACATTATGCCCTCAAGGTTGCTGACATAGACATGCCCATGATCAGGAAAACATAACCATCATGCAACACTTGAGCTAGTCTTAGAGGCCAGACTAGGAATACATTTTACCGTTTATTATTCCACACGTGCATATGAGTCTTCCTCCGAGCCTCGTGGTTATTGCAGACTCGAGAACCATAGCAGTTATAGCATGGAACATAAACATAATTATGAACTCGGAGCCGTGGACACCCATATTGACCCCTATACCCACACGAATAAATATTCGAGTGAACCTCCAGTTGCCGTGTGCTATTCCTGTTGCTTCGCGATATGTTACAAATACCCGAGGTGAGACATGTTGGCATTCCCGTGGATCAACAACTTGTCCACTATGCTAGTTACCTCGTTACCGGTATTGTTCTCTTTTCTCGTTATCGTGTTCCGGCATCCCCGTGATCAAATCACAAAGTGTCTGGCCAGACGATGATGGATACCGTAACACCGAGAGGGCCCAGAGATATCTCTCCATCGTCGGAGGAGCAAATCCCAATCTTGAGCTATCAAGTTACTTGACACACTTTTCCATGAACCCGCAAGCCGCCGTAATAGCCACCCATTTACGGATGACGTTTAACAAACCCCAAAGTTCATGAAGCAAGCATGAAGAAACTCGATACTCTCATGGTCTAAGGAATCATGCAAACGTTAACCATCTCTGTGTTATGTACCAATAAACTTGTGACGAATGAATCTCATAGCATAACATCAATCCGGGTCGATTCAACACAAATGTTCTCTTAACATTGTGCCCTCAAAGTTGCTGGCATAGACATGCCCATGACCAGGAAAACAGAATCATCATGCAACACTTGAGCTAGTCTTAGAGGCCAGACTAGGAATACTTCTTACCGTTTATTATTCCACACGTGCATTTGAGTCTTCCTCTGAGCCTCGTGGATATTGCAGACTCGAGAATCATTGCAGTTATAGCATGGAACATAAACATAATTATGAACTCGGAGATAAATAATATCATTTATTATTGCCTCTAGGGCATATCTCCTACAGTGTTCGATGAAATGCCCGAGCCACACTGGTTAAGCTTTCTCGTCTCGAAGCTCGACCTCAAAGCTCCATTTTCCTCGAGATTTGTCTAGGTTTAGCGGCCCGTCACGTCCCATTCCCGTCTTCACCGCCGTCGATCGCTCGCGCCGATCTCATCGCTGGCACCACCGTGGTGAGCCTCTTGTTCTTATCTTCTTTCTGAAAGAAAAAAATTCTTACTTTAGATAGATACTTGTCTAATTTTCTTACTATTTTATTGCTTGTTATTATATAGTGTGATGGTTTTGGTATCCGCCCCCGTCGGCCCTCGTCCTGTCTATGATTCGGATGTGGTATATATTATCATTATAACTATTGGTTCATTTATTGTTTATGAAAATTATGCCGACCAACGTGACATAGATTTTATTTATCTAGGAGGTATGTGAACCGAAAATTCCAACCGACCCTATTGTCGAGAGGTTAAATTTAGTTGAAGAAGAAAACAATTTCTTGAAGGAAAAAATAAAAAAAATTGAGGAGGAGAAGATGATATTGGAGTTGCATGTTGCGGATGTCGTCGATGATCACAAGATCAAGATGGATGCAATGCGCTTGAAGATTAGAAAGATTAGAAAATATGCCATTCATACCGAGGCTTGGTATCATTATGCCGTTGGATCAATTGTTACCTTGGTTGCGATTATGATCGCCTTTGTTTTCGCATTGAAATGTTTTACATAGTTTCAATGTATGGTTTAATTAATTAGATGCTCTGGAGAGCTATATGTTGTTAGATGAGAACTATGTATGTACTTTGGTTTTAATGTGATGATGAACTTCTATTAATTTGGTCACTTAATTATCTATTCATGATGTTCTGTAATGGTTTTTGACACACTTAATTATATATAATGCACACAGATGAACCGGCAATGGATGTACGGTGACAGACACACCTCTGAGTACATTAAGGGCATGCATGATTTTCTCGAAGTGGCTGAGGCAAACAAGCAGAATGGTTTTATGTGTTGTCCATGCCCTAAATGTGGGAATACGAAGTCTTACTCTGACCGGAAAATCCTTCACACCCACCTGCTTTACAAGGGTTTCATGCCACACTATAATGTTTGGACGAGGCACGGAGAAATAGGGGTTATGATGGAAGACGACGAAGAAGAAGAGGACGATGACAACTATGTGCCCCCTGAATACGGTGATGCTGCAACGGGGGAAGCTGCTGAAGATCAAGAGGAACCAGACGATGTGCCCAATGATGCTGCAACGGGGGAAGCTGCTGAAGATCAACAGGAACCAGTGCCCGATGATGATGATCTCCGCCGGGTCATTGTCGATGCAAGGACGCAATGCGAAAGTCAAAAGGAGAAGCTGAAGTTCGATCGCATGTTAGAGGATCACAAAAAAGGGTTGTACCCCAATTGCGAAGATGGCAACACAAAGCTCGGTACCGTACTGGAATTGCTGCAGTGGAAGGCAGAGAATGTTATGCCTAACAATATTGAAGAAGAAGCTTCCAAAGGATAACGAATTGCCCGACAGTACATACGCAGCAAAGAAGGTCGTATGCCCTCTAGGATTGGAGGTGCAGAAGATACATGCATGCCCTAATGACTGCATCCTCTACCGCGGTGCATACAAGGATCTGAACGCATGCCCGGTATGCGGTGCATTGCGGTATAAGGTCAGACTAGATGACCCTGGTGATGTTGACGACGCGCCCCCTAGGAAGAGGGTTCCTTTGAAGGTGATGTGGTATGCTCCTATAATACCACGGTTGAAACGTCTGTTCAGAAACGAAGAGCATGCAAAGTTGATGCGATGGCACAGTGAGGACCGTAAGAAAGATGGGAAGTTGAGAGCACCCGCTGACGGGTCGCAGTGGAGAAAAATCGAGAGAAAGTACTGGGCTGAGTTTGCAGGTGACCCAAGGAACGTATGGTTTGGTTTAAGCGCGGATGGCATTAATCCTTTCGGGGAGCAGAGCAGCAATCACAGCACCTGGCCCGTGACTCTATGTATGTATAACCTTCCTCCTTGGATGTGCATGAAGCGGAAGTTCATTATGATGCCAGTTCTCATCCAAGGCCCTAAGCAACCCGACAACGACATTGATGTGTACCTAAGGCCATTAGTTGAAGAACTTTTACAGCTGTGGAATGGAAGCGGTGTACGTACGTGGGATGAGCACAAACAGGAGGAATTTAACCTACACGCGTTACTGTTTGTAACCATCAACGATTGGCCCACTCTCAGTAACCTTTCAGGACAGACAAACAAGGGATACCACGCTTGCACGCACTGTTTAGATGACACTGAAAGTATATACCTGGACAAATGTAGGAAGAATGTGTACCTGGGCCATCGTTGATTTCTTCCGACCAACCATCAATGTCGAAAGAAAGGCAAGCATTTCAAAGGCGAGGCAGATCACCGGAAGAAGCCCGCCATGCGTACCGGTGATCACGTACTTGCTATGGTCAATGATTTACACGTAATCTTTGGAAAGGGTCCCGGCGGACTAGCTGTTCCGAATGACGCCGAGGGACACGCACCCATGTGGAAGAAGAAATCTATATTTTGGGACCTACCCTACTGGAAAGAGCTAGAGGTCCGCTCTTCAATCGACGTGATGCACGTGACGAAGAACCTTTGCGTGAACCTGCTAGGCTTCTTGGGCGTGTATGGGAAGACAAAAGATACACCTGAGGCACGGGAGGACCTGCAACGTTTGCACGAAAAAGACGGCATGCCTCCGAAGCAGTATGAAGGTCCTGCCAGCTACGCTCTTACGAAAGAAGAGAAAGAAATCTTATTTGAATGCCTGCTCAGTATGAAGGTCCCGACTGGCTTCTCGTCGAATATAAAGGGAATAATAAATGTGCCAGAGAAAAAGTTCCAGAACCTAAAGTCTCATGACTGCCACGTGATTGTGACGCAACTGCTTCCGTTTGCATTGAGGGGGCTTCTACCGGAAAACGTCCGATTAGCCATTGCGAAGCTATGTGCATTCCTCAATGCAATCTCTCAGAAGGTGATCGATCCAGAAATCATACCAAGGCTAAGGAGTGATGTGGTGCAATGTCTTGTCAGTTTCGAGCTGGTGTTCCCACCATCCTTCTTCAATATCATGACGCACGTCCTAGTTCATCTAGTCGACGAGATTGTCATTCTGGGGCCCATATTTCTACACAATATGTTCCCCTTTGAGAGGTTCATGGGAGTCCTAAAGAAATATGTCCGTAACCGCGCTAGGCCAGAAGGAAGCATCTCCATGGGCCATCAAACAGAGGATGTCATTGGGTTTTGTGTTGACTTCATTCCTGGCCTTAAGAAGATAGGTCTCCCTAAATCGCGGTATGAGGGGAGGCTGACTGGAAAAGGCAAGCTAGGAGCAGACTCAATAACATGCACGGACGGGCATTCTTGGTCTCAAGCACACTACACAGTTCTACAGAACTCTACCTTGGTGACCCCGTATGTCGAGAACACAAGAACAGTCTGCGCTCCAAACACCCGGAGCAGTGCGACGACTGGATTACATGTGAACACATCAGGACTTTCAGCAGTTGGTTGGAAACACGTCTCAGAGGTGACAACAATGTTTGTGATGAGCTGTACTCGTTGTCTAGGGGACCATCTTTGACTGTATTGACTTACAAAGGATACGAGATAAATGGGAAATACATTTTACACGATCGCCCAAGATCAAAAGAGCACCAACCAAAACAGCGGTGTCCGCTTTGATGCAGCAACCAAGAGGGGAAAGGACAAATATTATGGTTACATAGTGGACATATGGGAACTTGACTACGGACATGATTTTAAGGTCCCTTTGTTTAAGTGCAAATGGGTCAATCTGTCAGGAGGCGGGGTACAGGTAGACCCACAGTACGGAATGACAACAGCGGATCTAAAAAATATTGGGTACATTGACGAACCGTTCGTCCTAGCCAATGATGTGGCACAGGTTATCTATGTGAAGGACATGTCTACCAAACCGAGAAAAAGAAAAGATAAGGAAGTGAATACATCATACGATGAGCCAAAGCGCCACATAGTTCTTTCAGGAAAAAGGGACATCGTGGGAGTGGAGGGCAAGACAGACATGTCTGAAGATTATGAAAAGTTTCATGAAATTCCTCCCTTCAAAGTCAAGGCTGACCCAAGCATCCTGATAAATGATGAAGATTATCCATGGTTACGGTGCAATAAGCAAATGACACAAGCGAAGAAAAAGTCAAGACTTTCTCCCGCAACTATTATGATGATACCATGCCAACTTTGTAACAGACGAGTATGATACCATTGTCCGTTTTGTACACGAAGTGCATCCAGTTTTTGCCGTAACCCTCTCAACTTTCTTGCACATGCTATGTGGATGAAATGATGATACCATGCCAACTTTCAACCTTTTCAGAGTTCATTTGAAATGCTTTTCAATTTCAGGGTCTTATAGCTCAAAGTAATCAATAAATGCATGAAAAATAACAAATGAAGTCAGAAAGGGTTGAAAATTGATGATGTGGCTTTGAATGGTGCATTTTGAACACACTAAAAGTCAGGAGTTCAAATAAGTTTTAAAAAATGAAATCCCTTTGTAACAGACGAGTTTCCGTATGAAATCCTGATACTTCGAAAGAGATTGTCCGTTTTGTACACGAAGTGCATCCAGTTTTTGCCGTAACTCTCTCAACTTTCTTGCACATGCTATGTGGATGAAATGATGATACCATGCCAACTTTCAACCTTTTCAGAGTTCATTTGAAATGCTTTTCAATTTTAGGGTCTTATAGCTCAAAATAATCAGTAAATGCATGAAAAATGGTGCATGAAAAATAACAAATAAAATAAATAAGTAATAAAATTTATAAGTAATATAAACTTTAATAAAATATATAAGTAGAAACAAAATAAAATAAACTTTAATAACATAAATAAAATTTATGAAACTAAAATTATCAAAGTATTTTCTGTTCAAAACATAATAAGCAACCTCGAGTATTATTGAAACTAAAATTATATAAAACTGATGCAACTAAAATTATCGAAGTATTTTCTGTTCAAAATCATTGAAAGCAAAAAGAATTTTCATAAAGAACTTTTTTTGTTAGAAACTTTAATAGCAAAAAGAATTATCATAAAGTAAAATAAATAAGTAATTAGAAACAAAATAAAATAAAATAAATAAGTTTTTTGTTGTAAGTAGAAACAAAACAAAATAAATAAAGCAAGAAAACAAAAAAACAGGCAACAAATAAAAAAATATGCCACCTACTGGGCCACCACGTCCTGAATACGACTAGAAACCCATCGATTGGCCAGGATTCAGGCCCGCAGAAGGCCCAGTAGACCCATCAGGCATAGCAGTGACAATTAGGCCCGTAAGCCTGCAATGGAGAGGAGCTCGAGAGGGGAGCGGCAGTGGGGCTTATAAACCACTGCGCGCCCCTCTCAACTAGCGAGGTGGGACTAAACTTTCGACGCGGGCGCAGCAGCACAAGGCCTTTGGTCCTGGTTGGTGGCACCAACTGATACTAAAGGGGTGCATTGGTACCGGTTCGTGGCACCAACCGGTACCAATGCCCCCCCTTTAGTCCCGGTTGGAGCCACCAACCGGGACCAAAGGCCGCCGCTTCCCGCCCTTTGGGCTGCTGAAAAGAGGCCTTTGGTCCCGGTTGGTGACACCAACCGGGACTAAAGGTGGCATTGGTACCGGTTTGTGCCACCAACCGGTACCAATGGGTTTGCTATATAAGCCAGCACTTGTGAAAATTTCGTCAGTTCTTCGATCCCTCCGACGACGCCGCCAGGCTGCCCAAGCTC
>NC_057799.1:21746800-21750124 GCF_018294505.1 Triticum aestivum
TTTACATGTTTTTAGATTTTCATATATGTATGTATGTATTTTTTAGATATATGTATTTTTTTGATGTATGTTCATATATGTATGTATGTATTTTTTACATGTTTTTTATATGTATGTATGTATTTTTTCAATTGTAATGATGTTTTAAAAATACATATATGCAAAAGTTAGATTTTTAGAAAAGTTTTATCAATATATGTTCTCTGATTTAGTACATTTTAGCTTAGTTTCATTTTTAGAAAAGTTTTATATATTTAGGAAGAAGGAATAGAAGGAAGAAGAAGGAAGAAGAAAAAGTTTTATCAATATTCTCCGACGAGGCATGCCAGGCTCCGTTCCGTGGAAGGCTGGTTTTTCGGACGCAGGCGGTTACAAATGCCAGGAGAGGAGGAAAAAAGTGGAGCAGACCCAAATTCAGAAGCTGCACGGAAGGGTTCAAGCGCTAGAGGAACGAGACGTAGCTCGCAGCAATCAACCTGCCGAAACTACCCCCAAAGCTACCCCGCCATCTCAGCGGAGAAGCAGCGTGGCTTCCACCGAGGTGCTTCAGCCGGAGCATGTCTTGACGGCTCCTGCTAGCTACCCCGTGGATGCTATCACGGAGTCTCAACATTGCCACCTTACGACGCAATGGGAGAACTTCAAAGTCAAGGCGGCTGTCGGCTCTATTCGACCTCCTGAACCCGGCGCAACTTTTCACTGTCGTCCGATTCCAGAAGGATATGCTAGGGTGATGGTGGACGAAATAACGGAGGGATTTGAGGACCTCCAGCTTGACCACCCTACCGGTGAAGGGGAGACTCGGCTGGGTTCTGCTCTGAAGACTCCATGCCTATGGCGGAAGGAGCTCATCAACCTTCCGAACTGGACGCCTCCGGCGAGTAAGGGCACTCCGCCTCCTCCCCCGGCGAGTGACCAGGGCACTCAGCCTCCTTCTTCGGCGCGTGGCGGCACTCCGCCTCCTCCTCCGGCGAGTGATCAGGGCACTCAGCCTCCTTCTCCGGCATGTGGCGGCACTCCGCCTCCTTCTCCGCCTGCGCCGGCGTGCCCGAGCAGCCAGCCTCCTCCTTCTTCGCCTCGTCAGCAAGGGCGGAAGAGACCCGCCGCCGCTCCGGCTGCTCCGGCGCGTCGTAGTCCTTCTCCTCCGCCTTGTAAGCAAGGAAAGAAGACAACCGCAGCCGCTCGGTCTGCTCTGCCGGCGTCTAGCAGTACAGCCAGAGGCGGGAGGCAATACAGATTCGGTCCTTCTCTGAAGACTCCAGAGAAGTTACCATACGAGAGGACCGAGGAGGAAACCACGAAGATCGTGCGAGCCGAAGTGACGAACTTCTTTGAAGGGGTGAAAGCAAAGAAACATCCACCTCCGGAGGAGAAGGTAGATCCGGTGAAAGCGAAGCGCACTCTGGCTGCCCTGACAAAACCACCAAAGTCTCCGCCGAAAGGCAACTATGAGCACATTATTGCAAAGACATTTGTTGAAGCGGAGCGGTCGGGAAGTACTATCAGTGATCAAAGGTTAAAAGAACGACGAGCTGGGAAAAAAATTGCCCAGCTCGGCGAACAAGCGAACCAATCGTGCCCCCCGCTCAAGGTGTCTAGCGACATCGTTGCTAATGATCCGAGGATGGTGCCCGGTTATAGCAATCTTGGAGATTACCTGCCCAACGATGTACATTATGATTTCTTGGAGGTGGACGAACACAAATACCATTACGGGAAGCCTCTCGTCAAAGATGAAAGATCTCTAACAACGATGATGCGAAGATTACATGATTGGTACATGAAAACCTGCAGAGAGTCTGGGGGGGAGGGATACTTTGACGCTGAGAGTTAAAGAGGAGCATGACCTCGTTGGAATTGAACTATTGAATGTTCCATTTGAGGAGTTCTTCCAGTTTTTCAATCAAAAGGCCCTCGATAAATCAACGATCACTTGCTACTGTCTGTAAGTAGTACTACTTCTGTCATCAAGTCTCTCTATATAGGTCAGCTCTTTCATTGCATGTATTTATAATTATCCTCACTATATTATGCAGATTGAAGATCGCCGAATTGAAGAAAAGACAAATCGGTGATATTGGATTCATTAACACAAATCTCATAGATGCAACTGAGGTTAAATATCATGCCGAAAATACTGAGGCCAGCTTGCTACGATCGTTGGTAATAAATGAAAACAAAGATATAATACTCTTTCCTTACAACTTCAAGTGAGTGTTACTGTCTTGTGCATATTCGGTTTCCCTTATTAGTCCAGGTTATAGTAATGTAATTGATGACTTATGCATGCGTGCGCAGCTTCCACTATATTCTCCTAGAGATTAAGCTTGAGCAGGGAGTAGTAACCGTCTTAGACTCGAGACGAAAAGATCCCCAGGACTATGCGGACATGACTCAAATGCTCGAGAAGTAAGTTAAATCGATCATTATCCACCATATCAGCAACTTTGTTCATTTCCTAATATCAAGTAATTGTTTTCTTTGTCTGGCAGGGTTTGGAGAAAATTCACCAAAAAAGCTCCGGGACTGCCGAAGAAGCTGCAATTTAGACACCCGAAAGCAAGTACTGTAGTAGCATGTTCCGCGCATCTCCTAGTGATTCAAGGGCTAGTTTCATCAATATCATTTTGCATGCTTGCTTATCAGTTTGATTGACCTCTATTTCTTGTAAAGTGGTTGTGGCAGGAACAAGGGAATGATTTCTGTGGATACTACGTTTGCGAGTCCATCCGCCACACGACCTATGAGCGGGGCTACTCTGACGAACAATATGAAGTGCGTAAGCAATAATATTCACAATTTTATTTTATTACCATCATTTGTGTTGAGTTTCATTTATTCATATATATATGTATTGACCCCCTTCTTCAAATTAGATCTTTCGGATGCGGGATGAACTCCTAGCACCAGATCGTATGCGAGCAATTCAAGAGGAATTGGCGGCATTCTTCCTTGACCACGTGATCGCTGAAAACGGAGAATACTATGTGGACCCTGTGTTCATATATAATTAGGAGATTATATTGTAAGAGATAATTATTGTATATATGTAGCCAGTAGTGTCGGATAGATATACGAGAACTTGTTGTTCGACCAATCTCTCGGAGAAGGAGAGGTGGTCGATATCACTTCTCTATTTATGCATATGTTCATGACGATCTTCTGTTTCCTTCATTTGCTTACTAGCTAGCGTGTCTAGTCCTCTCTATACATATATAGTACGTAGCGTCGACCAAGCACGGAGATAAGAGATGACACTTCTCTCTATTAATTAGCTAGCTAACACAATATATGAAACACCTAAATTAACCCCCCAAAACCCCC
>NC_057799.1:21750322-21756170 GCF_018294505.1 Triticum aestivum
CAAAAACCCCAACCCCTGTAATGCTGACGCGTGGATGCCTATTGGTCTCGGTTAGTGTCACCAACTGGGACCAAAGGCCCTGCTGCCTGGGCTCGCCGCACCGGCCACGTGGAGGCCCATCTGTCCCGGTTCCTGTAAGAACCGGGACTAAAGGGCTAGGGCATTAGTAACGACCCTTTAGTCCCGGTTCAAAAACCGGGACAAAAGGCCCTTACCAACCGGGACAGATGACCCTTTTTCTACTAGTGACAATTGCCAATACATAAGACCGTATTTAGGTGCGACTGCATGGGGTTTATATAATTTCCAATACATAAGAGTCTTTGGAGGATTGGAGGACAAATAAATGAGTTGTACTCGTACACATTGGTACAAACGCAAAGCCCCACACCACTTGTACTACTTCAAGCATGAGACAATGCCATGTCAACTTACCATGCGAGGAAGAATGGACTTGTTTACTTACATGTTTTGTTGGGCCATGACATTGCTTGTAAGTGTTTCTAGATGGTCTATGGACCAGGCAGTAAAAATTTCATGGTGTTCTATTTACTTTCATGAAAGATGATGAATTGATTGGAAGTACTTCCCAAAAAAATAGTTTATTTGTGACTTCCATAAGGTTGTTGGTCCCAAATTTGAGTCTTGCTGACAAAGGATGAGTGAACTTACCACAAACTCCAGACTGCATTAGTGAGGAAACGCATATATATATACCAAGTTATAGCAAACACTAAGTTTGCAGTTGTAGGCTAGAAACACGGAGTTCTCTAGCAAAGCTATCTGAAAGGAAGGTAGGATTATGAGCCATCGGAAAATACAACGGTCATTAGAATATCAAATTGTAGTAGTACCTCCTGGTATGGTAGCGGATACTGGATGACATATTCTTGTGCAATGAGCTAGTGGACATCAAGTGGTGGATTTAGCGTTTTGGAAGCATTGCGCTAGCGCTGAGATTACAACACCAATAAATCAGCAATGTAAGCATGGGGACCTTCATTGGACGCTTTTGAGGTATTCCACAATGGATGGTTGTGGCAGAACACCGTAGATTTGACGAGTAAGGAAGTCCTCAATATTTTTACTTATAAAGTTCCACCAGTTCTTTCTTCTCTTTGCCGTGGATGATACTCCAGGAAAACATGACATTGCTTGGGCCATGACATTGCTTGCTTTGTCATGGCCCAACAAAACATGTTTTGTTGGGTCACTCACTCGTAAAACAGAGGGACCATTAACAAATACACACCAGGATTACAATAAGATGGCTACACGAGATGCATTAGACAGCAGTAAAGCACTGACATCACAGATTTACCAAGTAGCTGATTCAGAACCCAATGAATGTTATATTCCTGATGAAACCGAGTCATGCTTTTGGGGTGCAGATTCTGGTTCATGCTTTTGCGTTGCAGGTACCTTCCCTTTTGAGTTTCACAATCCTTCAAACTTCTTGTATATCTAAAACATACATATAATTGTTTGGAGATTTACACAGTAGATATTTTCATTTCTGGTACTATAGCCTATTTGCACCGTAATGCCCCATGTGTAACTGAAGACGACATGTCTGCACATGGTTATAATTTTTTGCATGCATGGTCGCTTGACTGTGTTGAATCATACTCATCAATCCTCTTATTTAAGAGCACGACACTGGAACAAATACACTGAACTCTCTTCTTCATAGTCTACAAAACACATTGGGAGGGACACACCTCCTGAATCTTGTCTTATTTAGGAGCAACATGTGACATGCTCTAGGAGATTTAGTAAGTATCCTACAAGGTGTTACTCTTGCAATGCCATTGAAACATGACATATCAACATGTTAGGATTAGGAAGCATCGGGACTCAGTTTCATGCTGAATTCAATAGTCACCGATTTTTTGGTTCAGCTTTTCATGACATCAGTCTAAAAGGTGCGAAAAAGAACATATTTACGGGTCAGTTCACCAGCAGATCTTGTTCCAAAAATGAAGACAGACCACAAGTGCACCTGCCTCTCCTCTAGGCTAAGCCAGCTGGTAGAAAACTACCGATCAGCATGATGTGTTCGCTCCAGTTGTGTCCAAATCCAGAAAAAGAAAAGCAGAAGTTCAAGGCAAGAATTTAGGCAACGTACTATAAAAGTACTAAAAGTTTATGCATATCAGGAGGACCTAAATCAGGGGTGTTCAAATAAAACTAGTCTTTGCACGATTGTAAGGTTTAGTATGTTGCAAGATTCACTGCCGACCTGCATGTCGACCCTACTTTTGGGTGGTTGTAATGCTGTTCTATTTCTTAATTAATAGAGAACATGTTTTTAATAGAACAATACTAATCTTTTTGGAGGTGACTCTGGGACACGCCATTCCTTTTATGACGAACTGCCAAAGACTAGACCCTGCAATAAACAAAACAGATAGAAGTATGTTACTGTGCCAGCGCCATCGGCATGACAGGACCCACCACTAGATCACCGGTAGTAAAGAATTGACATCGCAAATTTACAAGTTGTTGGGTCCACAGAGCTATGCGCATTCGGTTCGCGTTCTGACATGTAGCTAGCTTTCATCAGCACACAAGATTACAAAGTATTTACCAATCAGTATCACTTGCCCAAATTTGAAATTACACTGCACAAAATTTTACAGAAGAGTTCACAAATGAGAGGGCCTGGTGAGAGCTGGAACCCGCAACTGAACTCATTTCACTAAACAAGGATGAGAACCGATAATAGAACTGACACTATACCGAAAAAGGCTTTCGCCCCGCTTTATATATAAAGCAAACCACCAGAGCATAACATCCAACAAATGTTCACCACACACACACGCACAAAAGTAGTCGCACAAGATAGTACAGGAGGGTTCTGCTGAGGGCACCTCTCAACAAGTCCTAAGAACAAACACACGCACAGATGTGGTGACACGGCCATAACAAGGCTAATCTGGCTCGGAGGGTGGTGGAGGTAGCGGCGGCACCAAGCGAACTGCCGTCGAGCGTAGGTCCGCGATAAGGGTGTTGATGGCGCCTCTGTCCTGGGAGCGGCTAAGCGGCCGCCAAAGCTACAAATATCCACACATTTTAAACACAGCGTCAGTGCCACGACTAAGAGGGACACACTGAATCACATGTTTATTCTGGACCATCCAGAGAGTCCATGCGAGCACCCCAATGGTCAGCCACCACAAGTGGCGAGTCGAAGCGGGGGAAGACTGAATCTCCGCAGAGAGGTCGGGGAAATTAGTATGGCACCAGTGCCCACCGACGACTTTGCGGAAACAACTCCGACGGAATTGGGCCGACACACAAGAGAAGAACATGCGATTCGAGTCCTCCTCCGTATCGCAGAGGGGGCACATCTCGTCTCCGGGGACATTGCTTATGAGTACCTACACCCCTAAAGGTAACCGACCTCAAATCCATTGCCACAAGAAAATCCTGATCTTGAGCGGCAGTCTAATGACCTAGACGGCGGTGAGGGCTTCGAGCACTGTAGAGGGGGCGATGGCATGGTAGAGCAATTTTGGGGAAAATCGGCTAGAGGGTTCCAACCGCCAAGAAATGTGATCCGAGGCGGTGTCGATGTCTGGAGTCTGTAGGGCAATACAGTCAAGCATCTCGGCCCATGCATCTATATCATGAGGGCCAAATGGTCGTCGGAACGCTGGGCGCCCTATGTCAGCCAGGGTGACCTCAACGGAGATCATAGGATCCACCGCGATGGAGAATAAGTCCGGGAAGCGGACCGCAAACGGGAGATCTCCCACCCATCTGTCAAACCAGAACAGGGTCGAGGATCCGGACCCAACCGTTATGGACGTGCCAATGCGAAGGATGGGGAGCAACTGGATAACAGACTGCCAAAACTAGGAACCACAATTGCTTTGGTAGAAGCAAGCGGCTGGCCCCGAAGATATTTGTTTCGGATAATGTCAAGCCAGAGGCCGCCTTCGCCATTTGCAATCCGCAAAAAGCCATCTAGTCAGCAAGGCAATATTCATGCGTTTGCAAATGTCAGGCCAACGTACCATGTGGTATTTCTGCTTATCACCTTCCGCAGCCCAGTTGAATCTAGCCTGATACTTGGCGATCTCATGGTGAAGGGTCTCTTGGAGGCTATAGAAGGTCATTATTAAAAGGAGCAGGCTGGACAAGGATGAGTTGATGAGGACAGTCCGGGCTGCTTTGGACAGCCACCTGCCCTGCCAGGGCTCGATCCGGTGCTGAAGTTTTGTCACCGTCGGACGGAGCTCTGCTACGGAGAGCCGAGAGTCGCCAATGGGCACCCCAAGGTAGGATGTGGGGGAAGGACCCAAGCTTGCAATTAAGGCGGTCGGCAATGTGCTGGCGGTCGTTAGGAGCGTAACCCAGAATCATTACTTCGCTCTTGTCGATGTTTATTTTGAGCCCGGGCATCTGCTAGAAGCACATGAGGAGGAACTTCAAATTGGCTATATCGTCATCAGAGCCCTCCTCCATGATAATGGTATCGCCCGCATATTGTAGGTGGGAGACCCCTCCACCTCCCACCAAGTGCGGGACAACCCCACAAATATGCCCTGCTGCCTTAGCCATATCTAGGATGGTAGCTAGGGCGTCGACCACCATGTGGAACAGGAAGGAGGAGAAGGGATCGCCTTGCCTTACCCCACAGAGGGTGGGAAAGAAGGGTCCAATCTCCCCATTAATGTTAACTGCGGTGCACCCAGACGAGACCATCTGCATGATCCGGGTGACCCATCGATCATCGAAACCCTTCCGGAGTAGAACTTCCCGGAAGAAGGACCAAGATACCATGTCGTAGGCCTTATGGAAATCGATCTTCAAGAAGACCGCATGTTGTCTCCTAATGCGCACCTCGTGCAGGACTTCGTGGAGGACCAAGACACCATCCAAGATATACCGATCTTGGATGAAGGCCAACTGATTTGGATGGGTGATACGGTTCGCCAGCTGGGTCACCCTGTTGGCGTACCCCTTAGCCAGAATGTGGAAGATCACGTTGATCATCGTGATCAGACAGAACTGGTGAATGTCCGAAGCAACCGGGACCTTGGGGATGAGGGTGATAATCCCATAGTAAAGGCGAGAGAGGTCTATCGAGCCCACATAGAATTCCTCGAATAGGGCCATCACTTCAGTCTTGATGACGTCCCAGAAAGTTTGGAAGAACTTCACAGGGAGACCATCAGGGCCAGGAGCGGAGGCCTAGTTCATACCCTTGATGGCCACCCGCACCTCGCCCTCGGAGAAAGGGTGTCGCGTTCTCCTCGTCGGAGACTCGCTAGGAGTCATCTCAAAAGTAGGGGGCCAGAGATAAGCCTCCCCAAGGGGAGGCAGATAAAAGGGCTTTATAGAAGTCGTCAACATGGGCGCGGATGGCAGCCGGTTGCTGGATGAGAGTGTCTCCGTTCCAAAGAAGCAGGATGGTGTTGCGCCGCTGCCGCCCGTTGACGATGGCCTGAAAGTAAGTAGTATTAGCGTCACGACGGAGAACCCAACATTGGGTACCCCGCTGACGCCACAAGGCTTCCTCGTCAGTGTAAATCACCGTCAACTGATCCTCGAGATCATATCGGAGAAGCCACTCATCAGAGGAGAGGCCTGAGGTGTCAGCCCGAGGGTCAAGGGCTTGGATCGATCGAGAAGGCTTCTCTTACGCTCTCGTATGTTGCGGCTCAGGTTGGCGCCCCAACCCTTCATGAACTGGCGCTCAAGTTTAGCACAGAAATGCCAATAATCAATGGCAGAGAAGCGCCGGTGCGGCGAGACCCGTGCGAAAGCCCAGCGTGCGCGGATAGCATCCGAAAAAACTACCTGGTTCAGCCGGAAGAGCTCAAACCGGAAGCGAGGT
>NC_057799.1:21756401-21797685 GCF_018294505.1 Triticum aestivum
ACTACTCTGACCTAAACTGACACTATATGAAAAGATATCCAGTGCCTCCATCTCAGTTCGAGAGAATCATCAATATCATGACACAGTGCCTCACAGTATATTAACAACTATAGTTGGGAAAATTGCAGAATTGTATAAAATGTCGTCTGATGTTGCTTCAAAACGGCTCTCTTCTTCTCTGACTAAGATCCAGCACCAGTTTGTTCAGGTGATCAGCCAATAGAATGGCCACTTCGTCTTCAGTACAACCCCAGACACATCAATGGCCCAGACGTATCCACACATCTTCATAAAAAAAGGTAGGATGGAAAATTCAGTGTGCGCGACGTAGCACGCCATACGCGGCCGTATGGCGCCCAGTACGCCTGTACGTGTCAAGTGTACGCCGTGCCTATATGGTCAATTATCAGGCGGTCCATGCGCAAACCTAACCCTAACCAGCCGCCGCTCGCACGCATTACTCCGGCACAGACTGCCGAACCACCCATTACACTGGCGCATCTAAGCGTCCCATCGACCGACGTAGTGGGGCGTGAATCCGCGTTCGGCGTCGATCGGCGAGTGGCGTCGATTCACACGATTTACCGCCTACGCATGCCTGATGTCTCGCCTTCGCACGCCACCGGGCCGCCATTAATCGCCGCCCACCCACCCCGCCATGCCGATCGCCACTATAAATCCCCCCTCCCCCGAGGGTCGGCCCTGGCAGCACCCGCCCTCCCTCGCCTTCCTTCCCCGACGCCATCCCTCTCGCGCCTTCCTCTCTCTTTGTCCGGCGATGGCGCACCCTAACCCGACGCTAGAGGAGGCCATGGGAGGGCGACGCGGGGTACTACCACATTTGGGAGTCCATGGTACCAAACAAAGTGAAAGTCTTCTGTACGCCTCGAACTAGGCCTTTATGAGTGTATGAGTGATGGGCAAGATAGACCTGAGTGGCTAGAATAGAGGATGTCTCCGGTCTGCCTCCAAGGAGGCTATGGTGGATTGTCGGTGTCATGGCGGCAGGGCGCATACCCTCTTTGCCGCCTTCTTGAACCTACAGCGGCGTTCCATTTTTTCAATGGTGAGCTATGGCATGGTTGTCGAAGATGGTGGGTATTGCGTCTCCGGACCAGATTGTCTTTCTTGTATAATATATGGGCCTTGTGTTTGCAAAAAGGAAGAATGTGTTTGTAATTTACTTTCTTTCTTTGGGGGTCCTTCCTTGCATTGTGTTGTATCAGTTTTGAAGTCTTAATGTCAGGTTTATGAGAATTTCAGGTCCCTCCCCATTGTTGTGAAATATACGTAATCCATTTATTTTCCCTTTTTTCAGTTATCTCTTATTAGGATTGTTTTGCAAACATGCAAAGGGTAGGAATTATTTATGGCAAATTTTAGCATGCTCCTTCCATGAGAGGTAAGAGTACATAATAGATCCGAGCCATTGATTTGATTAACTCTTACCTTCTTACCTCTCATGTAAAAAGAGGGGTTAAGAGGGAGCATGTTAAAATTACTCTTTATTTATTACTTTGTGCAACATTTGGAAGTCTGAGATTCAATGCACCTGGGATCATTTGGAAGTCTGAGATGAAACACTGCACAAACATGTGTGTGAACAAAGGTCTTTCGAACTCTTATTCATGAATGGCCTTTCGTTGCGCAGTCCAAATCACCCATAATGTGAAAACCATAGCAGTGAACTCCACGTGATAATGAGCTTTTCATCTGGAAGAGCCACTGTTTGGCACCTGGTTCAATGGTTGCACTCATGTGCTCAGTCACCGATTCGCTTGACAATGCTCATACACACCTAGCCTCGGAGCATTCCAAAAGAGAATAGCGCTGATCAGCCCTCCAAAGCCCACAGTTTGGTGATGCCGCCATATTCCGATGTTCTAACAATTTGGTGATGCGCTGAACGTGCAGTACTGGAAGGGACTGTTGGGCGAGCCGATAGAGGAATACTTTGAGCTTGGAGGGAACCACGGCTTTTAAAATATGCTTATACCTACTAAGTTTTCTTTGAGGATATATATCTACTAAGTAAATGCTAGTTTTTAGCTATTTCAGGTTTGAATTAAATGCCGGGCTCTCTGGCTTAGGTGATTGGGTCAGGGAGACCATACTCAGGTCTACCCGAAAACAATGTCACTCCCATCGATCGAGATTTTCCTATTTGACGCGTGTTGCGGTGGATTGTCGAGCAAACACGCAGACTGGACAAGCTAATGTCCGAACATGGCCGACCCATTTAGCAAGGTTTTGATTCTCTGTCTAGATTAAGGAACCTTCTAGAAGGTTTTGTCCAGGTTTTTGTGCTGTTGTTTTGTTTTTATTCTCTACAATAAATGTTCAGAGTTTCAAAAAAGTTGATGTTTTTTAAATGTTTCCCTTTTAATTTATTTTAATATCCAAAATAAAAAATGGTTGTATTTAAAGAACTCTAGTTTCAATAAGTTCATGTTTCCTTATTTTTTTTGGAAACTTCACAAATATTCAGAATTTTGAAAGAAAATGTTTCACAAAAGTTTTAAGAAATGTTGGAAAAATTTCAAACACTCTTTAGTTTTTAAAAAACAAACAAATATTCTTGATTTAAAATAATAATAATTAAGAAAACATAATGAAAAAGACCGAAAACCAATAAACCAGAGAGAGCAAAAAAATGTTAGAAAAGCAAGAGAAAATGTCCTAGTCTCTTCGCTAGAGTGCAAGGCACTAAACGGCCAGTCATGGCACCTATCCAAAAGCATGACACTAAATAACTAATCTTGTCACAATGAACGTCAACTAGGAGCACTCCGCTGATCGCACTAACTCGATGTGTATAGTTCCGCAGCTATTCATTTGGTTATATGAAATGGCCAACATGATTCTATTGTGTGGATTTGGGCTGTTTTCGCTACATTGGTTGAAAGCAGCAAAGCAGGCCAAAATCTAGAACTTTCTGTTTTCCCTGTACTTGTTTGAGTTGTACATATATATGGGTTATATAGCCACTATGACATCTAGTCTAGAAGTTTGAAACATTGTCTTGTTTCCACACCCCTCCCTTCCTCATCCTATCCCATCTTGAAAACCCTGGAATCCCTAAAATTGTGGATGAAGGCCGATGGCGAAGGTGAACAGATCTAACCATGCTCGGGTCGAGAATGTAGAAGAGAGGGAGATGCGTGATGAGATGAAGGAAGAGATGCTGGCTTGGATTGAGAACGTGGAGAACACCATGGATTCATGCTTATTGGTTTCAAAGTACCTCCCCTTTTAAGTTTCAGGATTATTCAAACTTGTATATTTTTTAGCAGTTTTAAATGCTCCCTCTTACCTCCTCTTTTCACATGAGAGGTAAGAGTTTATTTTTTTGTGCGAAAGATGAGAGGTAAGAGTATATATTAGATCGAGCAGTTGATCTCAATAATTAGTGGTCTGATTAGCTCTTACCTTCTAACCTCACATTTAAAAAGAAGGGGTAAGAGCAAGCATGTTAAAATTTGCCATATTTTTTACATCCATGAATTTGTATTCAACTGGCCAAGTAATTTCTGGGAAACCTTTGGAGCAATCTGAACTTTTTTAAATAAAAGACAGTTTTAGAGTTACACCAACTCCACTTCACGATGAATGTGCACATTTAATTGTAATGTTGCGATCCATGTCTTTAGTGATTGCTTGGTAGACACAGTAGATATTTTCATTTCGGCTACTGCAGCCTGTTTTTAGCCATATCGCACATGGTTGTTCACAACCGAGTACAACATGTCTGCACAAGGTTGCATTTTAGTACACATGGTTGTTCCACTCTCTTGAATCAAACACACTAATCCTCCTATTTAAGAGCACAACATTTGAACATACACACCGCTCTCATCTATATACGGCCCAAAGTAACATTCGCATTGGCATACCTCTTGCCTTATTTAAGAGCAGGATGTGACATGCTCTAGGGCATTGTAGAAGCAGCCTACAATGTGTTCCTCTAGCAATACCACTGAAAATGACAGAATGATATGTTAGGGTTAGGAAACATGAGGACTCGGTTTCATACATAAACAGATTTTTGAATGTCTAGTGGGGTTAACCCTTTGTGACATCAGGATACTGCAAGACGCTGATCAGAACCTCTGCGCTGCACCCGACGACCGCGCAATCTTGGACAACGTCTGCTGCATCCTCTACACCAACGTTTGCTGTGTCACCTCTTGGATTATTCCACTCCACCTCCTCCCTGCAACTATCTCTTTGATGCTTGCAAAATACTGTACGCTGATACTTGTGAGTTATTTCCTAGTAACCTGTTCGTTGCAGTGTAACTGATGCCACAGTTGATCCTTGTGAACGTCTATGTATGTTGGGTTGAGAGTCCAGAACATGTGTGCTAATATTCCTTGTGATCTGTGTGCTATAGATACAAATGTTTGCAGTTTAAGTATATTGTTAAATACATGTTGCTTATGTGCCATCTTGTTTGCATGCTCCAGCTTGTATGTTTGTTCCTGTACCTTGCACTGTAATCTGTCGCAGTCTAGAAACTTTGCTTCTTCCCTTGTCTTTGTTGTCCTAATTTTAGCATGCTTCCTCTTACCTCCCCTTTTCACATAAAAGGTAAGACTGCATAATAGATCTGAACCGTTGATTTGATTAAGTAGTGGTCTGAATAACTCTTACGATCTTACTTTCCATGTGAAAAGTGGGAGTAAGAGGGAACATGTTAAAATTACTCGCTTGTGTTAGGTTTGACTTTTTTACTTAAAGTAAAGAAAAATTATAAAACTAGAGATCCAAGTATGTATCTATTCTATTCTTATTCTGCCTCCTTATTTCTGTGTGATACATGATTTTGCTTCTTAGCAATTTATAGTAGTAGAGTTCAAGGTTTTCTTTTCATTCCAACAAAAATTCTCTGTGAAGATAGCTTTAGGAAATTGAAAATATTTGTAACTCAATCCGGAGAAAGAACACGACATAGTCTGCATTACTGACATCGATCAACACGTGCACCTGGTCTTATTTAAGAGCAAAATGAGAGATGCACTAGGATACTGTGCATGGAATGACCGTACACGATCTTCCCCTAGCGAACCTATCGAAACACGAGAGATGTGTTAAGATTAGGAACCATGGGGATTTAGGTTCATGCTGGCTTTGATACACGACCATTCAATGGGGTGACTGCTTTGTGACATTGACATCTAGCTAAAAAGCGCAAAGAAGCACATATATACAGGTTGAGGACCATGCTGCCGCCGCCACCGTCCTCCTCGAGTTCCGCCAGCCGAGACCAAAATGCATCAGGCTCAAGACATTGAGGATGCTCCTTACATGGTAAGTCGGCTATTGCACATCATATACCTACAGTTTGAGTACGTAGTCAGGCACGACCATGTAGGGCCGTTTGACATATGTTGTGTCGAAATTATTGGATAGCCAATATTTGTGATGTTCTAGATCTGACCCTTGAATGAGGTATATATAGAGTACATGAGGGGTATAGGCTTGTAGTACAGCACAAGTCATACATGGTTTAAACCTATTCAATCTCTATTCTTTATCTCAATCTTTAAACCCATATCATATTCCTACATTTCTTCTCAGTCGTAGCGAGAGTGAAGTGGATGATTGCGACTGAATTTGAAGTCTCGCACTTCTGTCGTCTTCCCCACTGTGCCATCATCAACTGTATCTCTGATGGGTCGGACCCTAGGGGAAGTGACTGCGTCCCATTATGGTGCCTTCCTTTTCTCTCCTCTATTCCTCCCCGCAGTCACAACGGGAGTGGCGTGGACGCTAGTGATGATGCGGGCGCTGTTGACTGGAATTGTTGCCAATGAGTTGTTGTAGAGGTAGCCATTAATGCCGACGTCGAGGTACCCAATCATGGTGAATTGGTGATGTAGCCATGGTCGATGTGTAGTCGTCATGGATGATGAAGCCGCACAAAGCCGGATGCGCAAAAAAATGCGCTATGACGGAGCTGCAAACGTGGACGATGCACCTTGCGGATATCGGAGGGTGCCGTCGGCCATGAGTCTATCAGTTTTGGCAAGACCAGAGGAAGCCCATCAAGCACACATCCGTTTTGCCAGAATCCTATGGCCGTGTAGGGGTCATCACTATAGTGATGCCGTGTCAATGCATTCATGCCATTGTCATGACGCGGTCATTGCCGTCGTCGTGGTCGCGTCTTGCAGAAAGGTCTATCGGAGGACACTATGTGTCCATCATGTTTACCAGGTGGCGGTGGTGTGTTGACGAAGATGTTGGTGAAGACCACCATTGATGTAGACCTTGGCGATGAAGCATCAGCGATGGCATTGCGGCGGCGTGTCGACGATGATGCGCCGCCTAAAGGCATCTCTTGGCGGCGACGAAGTGTTGATCCCGTCTCGTGCCGGAAAAGTTGATGAAGAATTGAATTTCTTCCACACCGGCATTCATTAAAGGAAGATATATTATGGAGGGAGCGGTGATCCTTCATGAAGCCTTAAACACCATACATGTTAGAAATCAGATTGCCCTGAAATTTAAAGTTAATTTTGAAAAAGCATATGACAAAATTAAATGGCCTTTTGTGATTCGAATGCTTAAAATGAAAGGATTACCTGACAAATGGTGTGACTGGGCGATGCAAACCATTAGAGGAGGACATGTGGGTGTCAGGGTGAATGATAAAAATTGATCCCTATTTAAAAACCTTTAAAGGATTAAGACAGTGAGACTCAATGTCTCCTCTTTTATTTGATTTGGCAGCCGATGCTTTGGCTATCTTAATAAAGCATGCCAGGGAGCATGATTTTGTTAGAGGTGGGCTAGGGAATCATGTCACTTAAGGGGTGAACATGTTGTTATACGTTGATGATACAATCTTTCTGATACAAGATGATGTTGATAGTGCTAAAACCATTAAATTCATTTTATGTGCTTTTGAACAAATGTCAGGCCTGGTAATTAACTTCCACAAAAGTGAACTCCTTCTTTTTGGAGAAGCTAATAAGAAAAAGAATTTATATCAGGAGATCTTCACTTGTAAGATGGGGGAGATGCCTTTGAAAAATCTCGGTATGTCTGTTTTTGATTTTAGTATTAGAAACAAACATTGGATTGGGGTGGCTGAGAAGATTGGAGAAAGATGTAGTTGCTGGCAAGGGAGATTATTGGGGTCCATTGCTGGGAGAATTACTTTGTGCAAGCCTTCTTGACTAATATACCCCTTTTTATGATGTCTTTTTACCCCATGCCAGCTGGCATTATGAAGAAAGCTGATTTTTATAGAGCTCGTTTAGTTTGGAAAGAAGATGAAGACAAGAAGAAATATCATTTGGTCAACTGGAAAGAGTGTTGTATGCCGAAAGACTATGGGGGTGTGTACTGTAAAAATTGAAACATATTCTTGAAGCAATGGAAAGTAGATAGTGCCGATGGACGTACAAACTAGAATGGATTCAGAGAAAACTGTACAACTAATATTTAATTGTCTTGCTTGTGAAAACTAGAAGGGTACTAATTCATATGCCCTCCTTATGAAAAAAATCTTGTTCCTTTTTTAATTTTGTACAAGGTGGGTAATCTTCGGTTCATCTGTCTTTCTTTAATTTATTCCATTCCATTTTGAGAGAAGAAACTGGTTCTCCTCAGTATGGATCGCGCTATAATCTATGAATCAACCATCTCCAATCTTTGTTCCTGTTTCTGCCTGTTTTTTAGTGCTATACCTTATATTTTTATATCTATTTGTTTGGTTGTGGATAATAACCAATAAATGCTTCTTTCATAAACTTGGTTGCCTACATTTTGTTTTCAACATAACATTGGTAACATGTTCTGAAAACAGATTTGATTTTTCCTTATCATTGATTCCGAAAAACATGGATTCATTTATATTTTTGTTTTTCACATTTCCTTTCTTTCATACGCCAAACTTATTTTCTGTCGTTGTAAAATACTTTGAATTTGAATCATATGGCTCTATCAGAAAGTTCTTCATACACTCTCTGGAACAACTTCCCTCAAGAAATTTTCACCAGCATATGTTAGAACAACGTATGTTGGCTCTACTTCCACACAACGTATATACCCACATCTATTTATAACTGTGACAGTAGTGGTTTTGCGTTCACACGGCTAAAAATGATTTGTGTTATTGTAGTATGTTCATCTACATCATAACGCCCATGTGCGACATCACACTGGTGCACGTGGTTGCAGACTGGGAATGATAAAATTAACCAAACCAACCTCTTATTTAAGGGCACAAAACTGGAACTTCTCCTTTTACTGGAGCCAAAAGAAACATATCAGACAAAACACATATGCCGCCGGTCTTATTTGAAAGCAAGATAAGGTATGCGTGGTATTACTCTGGCATTGCCATTGAAAAGTGAGAGATACGTTATATCTGAGTAATAGTGTACCCTCTGCAAAAAAGGAAAGAAATGCGAGACACATGTTAATTAGGATTAGGAAGTGTCAGGATTCAGTTCGATGTTGCGTTAGTCGTTGACAGGCTTAGGTGCCACCGAATGAAGCGCCTTAAATGGCAGTGGACTATGTCGGCACTGTCCCCATCTTCTTTGAGCAGAACGATCTGAGCTATGGCATAACTACCACGCAGGTTGGTTGTGTAGCTTCTGGTTGTGTTGTAACTATAGCTCAAATTCTGGGGCACCAGGACCACAAGCGCAATTCCCTGCATTACTAAAGCTCCAGCGGACTCTCTTCCTGCTGTTATTTGTCGGCACGGCTTCACCGTCCATCTTTAGTGTATGGAGCGTCGGTGAAATTATCAAACAGGTAGCTTGACTTTGATAAATTTTTTCTAAATTCTAATGAAAATCTAGAGAAATCCCACTGATACTCAAGTGAACATGAGAAACCTGTTTGAAAAACTGAACCTGCAGATCACCAACACGACTACTAATAGCATTAGATCAAGCCAACCAAGCAATCGCTACAGAAATCCAACTAATCCCATTGTCACCATGGCCGGCCGCCCCCATGGGGATCCCGCCCTACTTGGATCAGCAGAGGCGCCACCAACCCTACGCCACCCAGATCCGGCGAGCCGAGTGCCAACCACCACTGCCAGCACAAACCCTCAACCCAGCCCATGCAGCCCTCCACGCCACCAATGTGACAAAGGCATTGCGGCCTACCGCCTCCCGAGTGCCGTCGTGCTCTGCCCTAGCTAGGTTAGATCGACCTGCGTCGATCCAGCCAGCCGAGAGGGAGAGAGCACCCTGTCGCCGCACATGCCGGGCGGGCTTTGCCGGCTGGTATGCTCTGCCGGCGTCGAGGGGAGAGGAGGAAGAGGAGGGCGTCAGGCTGGCGGCAGTAAATTAAAACAGCAGAAAACTGGTCTGCTACATTTAAGCCGATTTTTGACTCCACCACTTCACACTGACGAAAAAGGGTTTCCCCCCGCTTTTGCGGCCCCAGCGAGCTGATTGTACCACTTCACACTAAGGTTGTATACGTTTATTTGTAACACCATGATTTTAAAACAAAGTTTAGTTATTCGTTCTCACAAAAGTATTGTTTTACTGTAGTTGTCTACCCATGTGCCATTGAATACGGGTCACGTTGGTGCAGGTACGTTCGCATGCAGGCTAGCTTAATGGCTTTGCCAAGCCGAATAAAACACATCAATTGAACCAAGACCCCGGTAGCTCACTGATACTCAATTGAACCAAGATCCCGGTAGCTCTTGTAGTTGTAGGGGGTGCTGTTGCTGCGCTCAGCTTCTATATAACCGGCCTTGGATGTGTGCGTGTGGTAGGGGGCACTTCCTCGCACGCCGGTGCTTCCTCCTCTCACGCCAACGCAACCCGCATACCCGACCTGCTGCCACCACTGCAGTCAAAATACATCATCGTGCGGCATCTCCAGTGGGGGACGTGGGTCGTGGAGATCACAGACCGCGACCCCCACAAGCGGATCTGGATTGGCTCCGTCCACTCCATTGTGCAGAGGGCGTGCGAATACAACATCATGTTGGTCCGCCTCCACGTCACTAATATGCCCGGGGCAACTTCCTACACGACCAGTCCACCCCCGGGTGCTCACCGCACCGGAGATGCAGGAAGACCGGGAGGCCCATGAGCTCCTCAAGGCGAACCAAGCTGGTGAGTCCTACATGGCAGAGCTCCGCCGCCTCTATGTGGAGAGCGTCGTGGTGGAGCACCGAATGTACAAGCAGTACAGAGCCGGGATGACGGAGGTCATCGACCTCTCTAGCGACTCCAGCAGCTACGAGGACGGTGCCGGTGACGAGGGCCATGCCCATCTCATCGGAGGGCTTGCCCAATCGGAGTGGGAGATGATCGAGAATGAGACCCATAGTGAACAGTTTAGTTAGTGTTTATGCAATTTTAGTCTAAATTTTGTTTAATTTCTAGAAAATAGTAATGTAAGATATTTTGAATCAATATTGCACTGAATTAACTTTGAATCTAGTCTAAATTTGCATCGAATTTGTGTTGAATATATTTTACTTCATGAAATTTAGGGGATCGGTTAGAAACGACACTTTTTTTACAGGAGCAAATATCCTCTAATAAAGGATACTCGTCTGTATCCTCTTCTAAATTATAGGGGATAGGTTAGAGATTCCCTTAGAAATGAACATCATGTAAAGAACAACGATGGGAAGAATAGAAAGGGGAAGATAACTAAGAAGGTGTGACACATATTTGCCAAAAAGAAAATAAAAGAAGATGGGGAACATGAGGTATATCTTAAGAAAAGGATACGCTGGCTCAAATGAGTTTTTTTGTGTAGCTTGGGTGGAAGTACGAGTTAACAAGCATTTCGTTTCTTGTTGGTAACTTCAAGGGAAAACTGAGGTGATCTGTGAACAGAATCATACCGTGGCTAATTAAAATGAAGATGAGTATTTTCTTTATTTTAGTTGACATCCCAGTGGTGTTACCACTTCATGACATCAAGCTCAAAGCTGTGAAGAAGAACATATTCACATGTCAATCTACCGCTCGGTCATGCGTTCCACACGGGCCTTCTATACTGGAGCGGGTGTAGAATCAACCAAGTAGCAAGAGCGTAGACCACATTTGGCAACGACATTGATAATTAATATTATGAACATTGGGAAATGTATCTACCTCAAAGGAATTCAGTTTCTCTTGCAATCTGATCATACGGCAGGGGAGGGGTGGCTTCATGCTTTGTGTTGCAAGTATATATGTTCCGTTTTTTGTTTCCCAGTACTTCAAACTTCTCACATATCTAAAGCATACATGAACATGTATGCAGCTAGCCAATGATAGGCTATGTGGGTAGGCATATTTCTTTATTTGTGTCGGTTGTGCCTTGTAATTATTTTTCAGGTGATGGAGAATGATACTCTTGAACTTTACACATTGTAATGATGCAGAGGCAGGGGGCGATCCTCCTTTTCACAAAAAAGGTAGCCAAATAATTAGTTTGGAAGTCTTTGTGTAAGCTTTACGTTAAATAATTTTAGAGCTACACTGAACATACTTTCACTACTAATACACACTTTCAATGGTAATTTAGTGATCTAAATCTGGGGAAATTGCTTGGTTCACATGGTAGATATTTAGATTTCGGCAACTATAGCAAGTTTTTTGCCATAATGACCCGTGTACAACCGAAGACAGCATTTCTGTAAATGGAAGCAAATTTGTTTGCATGGTTGTTGTACTATGTTGAATCAAGGGAATCAGCTCTGTTATTTAGGAGCACAACGTTGTAACAAACACACTACTCTATTTTTAGGGCAAAAACTAAGAAACAATCATAGTGGACGCACCTCTTGTTTTATTTAAGAGCAAGATGCGACATGTGTTAGGACATTTAAGTAGTCTACATGATCTTCTAACTAGCAATGCCACTTAAACATGATAGATTGATATGGTTGGATTGGGAAGTGTCAGGACCCTGGTTCATGCTCGATTAGAGTGTCAACCCCCAATTGGGTTTAGGCCTTTGTGTCCTCACGCTAAAAGATGTGAAGAAGAACCTATCTATGGGTCGGTCCACCACTGGATCTGGTGCCCGAGATGATTCCGGATCACAGGGGCACTGTATATATCCACCTCAAGGCCAAGCCAGATGTGGTGCCTGCCGTGATGGTGAAGAAGGGAGAGACTAGCATGAGCAATGGGTGATTGACTACTAATCGTGGCACTATCGCAGCTCGAGTATGGCCTGGCACCACCAAGATCTTGAATAGTTTAACAGCTACTACAGATGAAAAAGGAAGCGCTGAGATATTCTTAGTTGTTTTAACAGAAGATTGGCTGGGATAGTTTTGCCACTCATCAGTTTGTTTCACAAAGATGGGCTTTAATGTTTTTGAGTTATGGATTCTCAACCTTTTTCACTTGGTCTACATATCACCCTACTCATGTCTACTGTTGTTTTTTATGCTGATTTTTTAATGGAGTTGTTAACTGCTGTCTTTTATGCTGATTTGCACATTTGATCACGCTTGAGGTGTTGTTTGGATAAGGGGAACATACAGATCGGGGTCTCCATAAGCCAGAAAAACGGCCTAAGCGTACAAAATCTTGTTTGGCTCCTCCAACCAACCCATGGATATAGGAAACTAGTTTCACAAAATCCCAGAATTCCGGGACAAATACAGATCGGAACTGCCCATCTCCGCCTCCGCCCTTTCCTGAACAACCAGATTGGCGCCAATTTTTCTTTTTGCGACTCACCTCCCGCCTTTTTCCATTGCCTATATAACAGGATTTTGTTGGCCGCATGGTGAGTTCTACACACAGATCGCACAGGCTGGCTGCGATCCCCGGCCACAGGCACTGGATGGAATACATCGCCTTTTGATCTGAACTTGACCATCTTCAATAGGACTGCACACCTCCATCGAGCTCTTGTTATCATCATCATCATCTTCCCGTCTTCAATCAGGATTCGTGGCTTCACCGATCCTACACGGTAAGATAAACTATCTAGAGTTACAAAATTCTGCAATACGAATTGTTTTTGTAAATGCGTTCATGCTACTGTTCATTGAATTAATTCTACTGGCAGCGAACCCTATTTTCCATACAACCCCTGATGATTTTATTTAGGCAATTGCTAGATTATACAAGATCCAACAACCTGGTAATTCCTAAATATGAATGTATGGCACATACGAGAATCAGGGTGCTCTATAAATGCACCATACATATTAAAATAATCCAACACCGAACAACAATAATATTTTCAATCAGTATATATATCCAAGTGCAGTAGTTAGTTTTTCATGAGAAGCATACAGTTTAAATCAAAGTATAAGGGTAATTTTGCATAAGTATCAATCATATATATCCATATTATATAGTGTATGGTAAGAGCTATGTGTCGTTGCCGAGCTGCCCTAGCCCTAGCTCTCCTCTCTCTCTCTCTCGCTTGGTTCCCTCTCGCTCGACGCCGTCGCTCACACGACAGAGGAAGAAGAAGATCAGAGAGGGAGGAAGAGGAGTGACACGGTGAGGTTTTTCCCGGCGCACGAACGCCAACACCACGAGCTCGTACTCGTTAAAACCCACGCCATTACAACAATCACCGCGACGGCTTTTATACCCGGACACGATTGGGCCACGACCCGCACTCCCGTGCCCACCACGCCACCTGGTTTGGCCCGCTCAGCGCGCGCGCACGACGCGCTCCCGCGCGCTCTCCGCGTCCAGCCCGCAACGAACCAGCGTGCCCGCCACGCCCATGACCTCCAACGGCTACCCCACGCACGCACTCATGTGGTGTTCACCCGCATGGACATGCCCATGCATCACGCGCACACACACATGCACGTCTACCCCGCGCCCCTGGCGCACCCGACGCGTCCTGCTCGCGCCCATACACGGGCCGGTCACATCCGGTGCACCATCGCGGCTTATTTGCCCTACACTACACCTCCCTAAGCCGCGCTCAGAGTAGGCCACCGTCTTCGACGCCGGCGTCCACCACCATCGCATGCTCCGCCACCGGCGCCTTCTTCATCAGCGGGGCACTCCCGCTTGAAGTGGCCGCGATCGCCGCATTTGTAGCAGCGCCCTCGCCGGTTGCCTCCGAAGCCCGATGCGTTGCTGCGCGCGTCGTCGTCGTTGTTCCACGCACCTCCCCGACGCCGCTCGCGCGCACGCCACTGTGCCGCGGTGTACTACAGCTGCCCGTCCACGCCCTCACCGCTTGCCTGTCCTCGCCGACGCAGCCGCTCGTCGAACGCCTTCAGGCGCCCGAGTGCGTCCTCGAAGAGCAGCGAGTTCAAGTCGCAGAACTGCTCCATTCCGGCGACCGCCGCATACAGCCGATCCAGGACGCAGTCCAGGAGTTTCTTCACCATCGCCGCGTCGTCGAGCGTCGCCCCAAGCCCGGTGTAGCGAGCCACCGTGCTGCTGATTTTCCCGGCGAACGCGTCCAGCGACTCGTCGCTCGCCATGCGCAGGAGCTCCCACTCCCCGCGCAACGTGCCTAGTCGCACCGCACGCACGCGATCTGCTCCGACGAACCGCGCCTTCAAGCTGCTCCTAATCTCCGCCGCGGTCTTCTTCGCGGCCACCTGCAGCAGAAGGTCGTCGGCGAGCGCCCGGAGTAGATAAGCCCTCGCCGGCTTGTCTTTCTTAGGGATCACCGCCGACGCCGCGTCCTCCGGCGGCACCACCGCCTCCCACAGCCCTGCGGCGTCCAGGTCGGCCTCCACCTTGATGGCCCAGGTGACGTAGTTCTCCCCCGTGAGCAGCGGCGCTGGATGCGCCACCGCGCCGCCCGATCCGCCACCGTACGGTACGATGGACATCGCCGGCACGCCCTGATCGCCACGAGGCTCTGATACCAAATGTCGTTGCCGAGCTGCCCTAGCCCTAGCTCTCCTCTCTCTCGCTTGGTTCCCTCTCGCTCGACGTCGTCGCTCACACGACAGAGGAAGAAGAAGATCAGAGAGGGAGGAAGAGGAGTGACATTGTTAAGTTTTTTCCCGGCGCACGAACGCCAACACCACGAGCTCATACGAAAGGTTTGATGGCCCCTTCAATTGTCAATAATGACGCTGTCCAAGGAAGAACCTTCCTCCCCAGACAGATTTTTGTGTTCGGCGGCTTCATACTACGGGCCAACTCGCTTGGCCGTCTGGAGCAGATCGATAGCTACGCCCCTGGCCACCAGGTTAGATTCGGAAGCTTGAACTACGTTGCGGACACCCGTGGAGACTCGATCTTCAATGGGTTTGAAACCGCAGCGATCGCTCCCCCTCGCCCCGAGGGATTCAAGCCCGTCAATATCGAATCATATGACGGCACAACCGATCCTGCCGTATGGCTCGAGGATTTTATTCTCCATATCCATATGGCTCGAGGAGATGACCTCCATGCCATTAAATACCTCCCACTAAAACTCAAAGGGCTAGCTCGACACTGGCTTAACAGTCTGCCTGAAAATTCTATCGGCAGCTGGGAGGACTTGGAAGAAGCCTTCCTGGACAACTTCCAAGGAACTTATGTCCGGCCACCAGACAGCGATGACTTAAGCCACATAGTTCAACAACCTGGAGAATCGGCAAGAAAATTTTGGACTAGGTTCCTAACCAAAAAGTACCAGATCGTTGACTGTCCGAATGCCGAGATCCTAGCAGCCTTCAAACACAGCATCCGTGACGAATGGCTAGCACGCCACCTCGGCCAAGAAAAGCCGAAGTCTATGGTAGCCCTTACGATGCTTATGACCTGCTTTTGTGCGGGTGAGGACAGCTGGCTGGCTCGTAGCAAAAACACAGCCAGCGAGGCAGGCCCCACTGAGGCCAAGAACAGCACCGGCAAGCTCCGGCGCAATAGACACAAACGCCGAAGCAATGGCGACAACACCGATGACACCACAGTCAATGCCGGATTCACTGGCTCCAAGCCCGGCCAACGGAAGAAGCCCTACAAAAGAAACAATGAAGGACCTTCCAGCCTGGACCGCATACTCGACCGTCCGTGCCAGATACACGGCACCCCAGATAAGCAAGCCAATCATACCAACAGGGATTGTTGGGTTTTCAAGCAGGCTGGCAAGTTAAATGCCTAAAACAAAGAAAAGGGATCACAAAGTGAGGACGAGGACGAAGAGCCGCGGCAGCCGAACTCTGGGGGGCAGAAGAAATTTCCCCATCAAGTCAAAACGGTGAACATGATATACGCTACACACATCCCCAAAAGGGAGCGTAAGCGAGCACTTAGGGACGTCTACGCGGTAGAGTCAGTCGCCCCAAAATTCAATCCGTGGTCGTCGTTCCCGATCACCTTCGATCGTCGAGACCACCCAACTAGTATCCGCCACAGCGGTTCAGCCGTACTAGTCCTTGACCCAATTATTGACGGGTTTCACCTAACACGAGTCCTGATGGACGGTGGTAGCAGCCTCAACCTGCTCTATCAAGACATAGTGCGGAAGATGGGCATTGACCCCTCACGAATCAAAGCAACAAAGACTATCTTTAAAGGAGTCATACCAGGCATAGAGGCCCGCTGTACGGGCTCAATCACGCTGGAAGTGGTCTTCGGTTCTCCGGACAACTTCCGAAGAGAGGAGTTAATCTTCGACATCGTCCCGTTCCGCAGCGGCTACCACACACAGCTCGGACGAAAAACGTTTGCTAGATTCAACATAGTGTCACACTATGCATATCTCAAACTCAAGATGCCCGGTCCACGCGGTGTCATAACAGTCAATGGCAATACGGAACGCTCCCTCCGAACAGAGGAGCACGCCGCCGCCCTAGCAGCAGAGGTACAGAGCGGCCTTCTCAAGCAGCACCTTAGTGCGGCTGTCGAGCCCCTGGACATCACTAAGGGGTTCCGGACTACACTGCAGCAGGATAGCGCGGCTCGTCAAGAGCTCCATTAGTAATTCGGCCTCCGTCCGAGTCCCGATGAAGTAGTGGCATTCGCACCACGCGTACATAATTACGCACTCAAAATCCCATGGACATCAACGGAGGCACAAGCTAACCCGGGATCTACAGTTCGGCTAGACCGATCCCGGACACACATACTTTCACCTTTTTCTTTTTGTTTCAGGTTCCTTTTCTCATGGGCCTGATCACCAGTCCCTTTGAAGGATCGGCATACAAAGGAGGCAAGCAGCATAGGTGTGTAGGGTAACCTCTATACATTCTCCTTGACGGTATTTCCACTTATTTCTCAGGACCCGCACGCTGCGCCCTCTTGATCCCGGCATGTTAAATAGCCTGGATGCTTATCGCACTATTTGTACAAGATACGCCTTGACGTATCCATCCAGTTACAATGAAAACGGTTTGCGACCCAGTTTATGTGGTTTTCGCTTCTTACTTCATTTTATTTAGATCCGCTTATCGGCTGCATCGGTACCCTTTTGTAGGTTTCATATTCGCCAGGGGCTACTTATCGCCCCACAGTACGGCAGCAAAGTTCGAACAGTTCTTATATATACGTTTGGCACCCTGAATTTAACATTATATGCATTGGCTCCGAATCATGTCTTTGGTCAATAGTTGGGTTGCCCGGCTCCTGTGCTTGCTACTCTACGTTCCGCTCTATCGGCTAGGGTAGTAAAGGGAGAACTACTGCGATTGTGCCCTGGCCTTGACCGGATGAGCACCTCAGTAGAGAAAGCCGAAAACTGACTGTCATGATACGGCGAGAGCCGGTCAGCTGTTCGAGGGTTATAAAATCGTTAGAGATTTTTTCCGCGTTATGCGACGGATCGGCACTTCCCGATCAGATGCTGACAGCACCCTGGCTTGGACCAGGGGCTGCGCACTTGCTTTATTATAAAACTCGTATGGCTAAGTGAGGGCGTTTAAGCCGCATAGTCCGATTGCCTTGTTCGTTGTGCTAAACAACTCCTTCAAAGGACCATATAATTGGATCAAGATTGTTTAGATTCCATCTCGAACACCTCCGTACTACCTACGCGAGGGCAGAAGCCGACGACTGGCCAACCCTCAGATTACAAACAACACGGCCGCACAGGAGGAAACAATTAAAGCATAACAAAATTACATTACAGGCTTTGTTTCCATAATACAAAGCAGGGACAAAACACGAATGTACTAATTCAAAAATAATGTCATGCCCGCATTGTGCTGCTACAAGTCGAGACCCTTCTATGACATCCGCAAAATATCTCTCGGGTGTGCGGTGCTCCTTGCCCTCCGGTGGCCCGCTGGCAGCTTCAACGGCGTTCATCTTGGCCCACCACATCTTGCAACGAGCAAAGGCCATACGGGCACCTTCAATACAGAGAGAGCGCTTGACGACGTCCAGCCACGGACAGGCTTCCACCAGCCGCCTCACGAGTCCGAAGTAGCTGCCGGGCATAGCTTCGGCTGGCCACAGCCGGATCATCAAATCCTTCATGGCTAGTTCGGCCACCCTGTGCAACTCCACCAGCTTCTTCAGCTGATCGGTGAAGGACACGGGATGCTCTGGCGTCGCATATTGCGACCAGAATAGCTTCTCCATAGAACCCCCTCCTTCGGCTCGGTAGAACTCCGCAGCGTCTGATACGCTGCATGGTAGATCCACAAAAGCTCCTGGGGAACTCCGAACACGGGTTAGTAAAAGGTACTGCTTCTCCGCATACTTGCTTTGCATCTTAAAAGCCTTACCCGCCGTGATCTTCTTGGCCTCCTGGATCTCCTGGAGAGCGGCTTGGGCCTCATTCAGTGCGGTCTCCGCGCTCTGACGAGCCTTGGTGAGCTCGGCCCCTCGAGCCGACGCATCATGCTCCAAAGTCTCACATTTTTTCACCGCATCCTGGAGCTCCTGGATTTCTTTGACCCGGGCCTCGAGCTTCTTACGGGTGGCTTGCTGCTGGACAACCTTCTCCTCGACCTCGCCCAGGGCCATCCTCAGGGCCACGACCGGCTCCTGCACATATTACGACACCACAGTCGATACACAGCGCATATGCTTTCCGAACACACCGCAAGTCATTACTCACCTTGCTTCTCCTGGAGCCGAACCTTAACTTCACCGAGCTCGCTCTCGGTCCGCTCCAGCCTCTGCCTCAGTTCAGAGACTTCGGCATCATGCGAGGTTGCGGCCAACATCGACGCCTGCTTATACATACATATCACGTTAGTCTCCTACAATAAAAGATTGATCCTCTGTCCGGTTTTTCTCGCCGAGCACCGGACAGTGTCTCAGGGGCTACTGACTACATGGGGTTTTTCTCTTTCTGTGATACTTACCTAGAAACCTGTCAACAGGTTGCTGCAGGCTTCGTTCAGTCCACTCTTGGCGGACTGAACCTTCTCGACCACCACACCCATAAGGACACGGTGCTTGTCCATAACGGAGGCGCCTCGTAGCACCTCCATCAGGTTATCCGGTGTCCCTGGATGGACAGGGGCCACCGGTGGAAGCGGCGCACCTCCCTCCTTCAAAGGAGGCCGCTTTTCTGACTCCGGATCTATATGGGTCTCCGGAATCGTATTCGGCTGAGGGCCGAGCTGGATGCGGCCCTCTTTGCCAGTCTCCATGGGGGTCGGCTCCCCCATGTGTCCGGCAGTGGAGGCTTCGCCTCGTGGTGCCTCCCGGACAGCGTCCTAGGCTCCTCCCCGGTTCGGAGTGGCCCTCCGGGATAACACTTCGGTGTCATCCTTGGCCCCGGGGGAATAAGCAGGCAGTGGCGAGATGCTCGCCATCTCCGACGGAGCCAACGAACCTCCAGACGAGGATCGTTGGATTAGGTCGCGGGCCGGACTGCAATGGTACAGTTAACTATGTCAAGATAATGGAGAGAAAGGGCCGGATGTGCTCACAAGCGAGCCATGTCACTTACGTTGCGGCCTGGGGCTTAGTGCGGGGGCGTCGTTCCGGACTGCTCTCAACGTCCCACGCGGTGTTGACCGCCGGGACGCCTTTCCCCTTCTTGGGTGTTTCCGCCTCTAGATGCGCCGAAGCCGCCCTCTTCTTCTTCTTCTCCTCTGGGGGAGGGTTGTTTTCTTCCTCCTCCTCCTCTTCCTCGTCGTTATCCTCAGGGACAAAGAATGAGCTTCGTCGTCTTCGGACGTTACGTCCGAAGTGCCCTTGCGACGGGGGCCACTCTTGGCCCCCTTTTCCTTCTTCTGGGCCATCTTCTCCAGCACCTTATATGGCGCCGGCACCAGCATCTTCGCTAGATGCGGGATGACTGGTTCTTCAGGCAGCGGAGCCGAACACTGGATCCACTTTGCCCTCTCCATCCAGTCCTGAAAAAGCAACAATAAAAGCTTAGGCGTCATCCTTGAAAACAAACAAGTGGAGAATGCATGGAAAACGACATACCTCGCTAGCGGGGTGTTCAGCGTCGTGTCCGCGATCTGAATCTGTGGCCGGCGGTTTCTCATTGCCCTTGAAGAGCAACTTCCATGCGCCTTCGTGTGTAGTCTCAAAGAGCCTCACCAGGGTCTGGTGCTTCTTCGGATTGAACTCCCACAGCGGGCGGCTTCGGCGCTGGCACGGAAGGACCCGGCGAACTAACATCACCTGGATCACATCAGCGAGCTTGACGCTCTTGGTTACCATACTCTGAACACGCGTCTGCAGCGCTATCAGCTCGTCAGGAGAACACCAGTCCGGACTCTTCTCGACCCAGGAGGTGAGTCGCATAGGAGGGCCAGAGCGGAATTCGGCAGCTGTGGCCTAGGTGGTGTCGCGTGGTTCCGTGATGTAGAACCACTGCTTCTGCCACTCCTTTACCGTATCCACAAAAGCGCCTTTGGGCCAGGAGATGTTGGACAATTTACTCACCATTGCCCCTGCACACTTCGCATGCTGGCCATCCACCACCTTCGGCTTCACGTTGAAGACTTTGAGCCACAGCCCGAAGTGGGGTTGGATGCGGAGGAAGGCCTCACACACGACGATAAACGCTGAGATGTTGAGGAAGGAATTTTGGGACAGGTCATGGAAATCTATCCCGTAATAATACATTAGCCCGCGGACGAAAGGGTGGAGTGGAAACCCTAGCCCGCAGAAGAAATGAGGGAGGAATACTACCCTCTCGTTGGGCTCCGGCGTGGGGACGATTTGTCCCTCGGCCGGCAAGCGGTGGGCGATTCCCTTCGCCAAATATCCGGCCGCCCGGAGCTCAGTAATGTCCTCCTCCTTGACGGAGGAGACCATCCATTTGCCCTGACCACCGGATCCGGACATGGTTGCTTGAGTGGAAAGGAGATGAGAATGCTGGAGCTCGAGATTGGAAAGGCGGAGACAGAAAGAGAGCGTGAGAAGAGGAAGAGGGAATCCTTATCCCCTTATAAAGGCAGCATATATTAAACGCCTCCTCACTCGCCTTAAGATCCGCCTATTCCCAAGGGCTGTATAGACGGCATGGTTGGGTCGCCCACGCCCGCATTGATGAGAATCCCGCAATAAGGGGACACGATCTCTGCTTTGACAAGACGTGCCAATAGCAACCGCGTCTCGAAACGTGGGATGGCAGATGAAAAACGGTTCGAAATTATGACCGGACGGACATGATGTTACGTTGCAGAAAGCTGTCAGCGGATGGAAGTCGTGTAAAAATATACTCTCTCTCTCTCTCTCTCTCTCTCTCTCTCTGCGGTTGTGTATGGTGTGTGTAACAGGTCCGGATACAATCATCGCATCCGAAGACTATCTTGGAGTTCGGAAAAAGGGGAACCCGCCTTGCAATGCTGAAGACAATCTGCGCGCCGGACTCCTCGTCATGGAAGCCAGGTTCAGGGGCTACTGAGGGAGTCCTGGACTAAGGGGTCCTCGGGCGTCCGACCTGTTATTCATTGGGCCGAACTGATGGGCTGTGAAGATATGAAGGCCGAAGACTATACCCGTGTCCGGATTGGACTCTCCTTGGCGTGGAAGGCAAGCTCGGCAACCGATTATGTAGATTCCCTCTTATGTAACCGACCCCATGTAACCCTAGATCTCTCCGGTATCTATAGAAACCGGAGAGCATAGTCCGGATAGGGGATACTCATTACCATATTCACATAGGCTAGACTTCTAGGGTTTGGCCATTACGATCTCGTGGTAGATCAACTCTTGTAATACTAATATTCATCAAGATCAATCAAGCAGGAAGTAGGGTATTACCTCCATAGAGAGGGCCCGAACCTGGGTAAACATCATGTCCCCCGTCTCCTGTTACCATCGATCCTAGATGCAGAGTTGGGACCCCCTACCCGAGATCCGCCGGTTTTGACACCAACAACGGCAGAGGCGGTGGGATGGGGAGGAGGGGAGAGAGGGCGGGGCGGGGCGGGGCGAGCGCGCCGGGCGGTCAGCGGCGACGGGGGAAACCCTAGCGGGAGGAGGGTCAGGCGGAGGGGTCGGGCCCGTCCCTCCTTCTGCCTCCTCCGATCTTTCTCTCGCATAATTCAGGGAAACGTTTCCCTCCGGACGACTGGCCGAGCGCTCGGCCGGTCGCCCCTGGCTCGCTCGCTCTGTCATGCGGGGGACAGGCTGGCACATGCGTCTGGTGGGCCTGCAACTTATCTCTTCCGCGCCGCATTTTTTTCTTTTTTTCTGGGCTTATTCTTCGTCTCCTCTTGTCACTTTTTCCTCTCGCTTTACCACCTCATGCATCTCAAACATCTCTCCCACAGATGCTACAACGGAATAGATATTTTGCTTTAACCGGTGGTAGATTTTGCTGGAAACAATCTTGACTTTTTTGTTGTATGGGTGATACAACCAGTTCTTTGTAACCCGCAAAGCTGCAAACGACACCTGAGAAAGCTAAAACCAACCATGAAAAAGTTCCAACCGGAGAAGGCAGAAGCAGGGGCCGGCCAGTGCTACAATCGTTGACAGAAAATGCTTCAACCATAGATGAAAAAATCATCAACCAGACATAGTGAAAAGGAAAAAACTACAACCGTTAACTAAAAAAGTTTCAACCGTAGATGCAAAAGTTTCAACAATGACACAGTGCAACAAAAAAATCTGCAACCGCTGACAAAAAAAGCTTCACTTGTAGATGCAAAAAGCTTCAACCGGGGATAGAAAAAAGCTTCCCGGAGGCTCGTGTTTTCACGAAAGCCACAACGGCCCAATGAACTGCTACATGAGTGCTTTTTTAGTTGTAAATATATACTAAAAAATATGCTGGAAACATATAACGATTTTACTTCCATAGTTTTCCGTTTTTGTTGTGAGCTTTTTTGCACAATGTGACATAGTTTTTTTGTTGTTGTTGTTGTTGTATAAGTACTGAAATTTATGCTACAAACATTCAACTATTTTTGCTTTGATTTTGTTTTTTGGTTTTTGTTGTGAAGTTTTACTGCAATGCTACATACGCAATACAATTTAACAACAAGTATAGATTTTCTGTGTACATTTTTGATTGAAACTATTGAGTACAGATAGCAGAGAGAAGTCACATCATCATTTGGATAGGCTCCACACATATGACAGCATGCAACCTCCACCGCATGGCCCGATCTCACATAGGAAAGCGACTTCTAGGTAGTGCAAGTGGACCAGCGTGCGTACAGAAGCCAAAAAAAAAAGGAAGGAACGACCAGCGCAGCTTTTATTCCACCACTTTAATCAGACGAATTAAAATAATCGGATCAACGGCTGGGGCGTGACCGGCCGAACTGTTCGGCCGGCGTGCCGACGCCCTATTACTCGCCCATAATTTACCTTCAAGAACAAAAGAGTCCGCACGACAGTGTCCAACCTGGTGGCGACCCAAGAGGTATACAGTAGCCATTTGTAGGAACTAGGACTCCCTGACAGCAACATCACAACTTGTCTACCTGTTTCCTGATGAGTGGGGTCGGTGGGGCCTGAATTAAGGAGAGAAAAAAGTACATACAGTCTTCTATATATTTTTATTTATTTGTTATGTAGAACCGACATGCAACATTTAGCCATGTGATGAACGATTCTCTTTTACGTGCAAGTATCTCACTCACCGGTAAAATAGAGAGACTATTAACAAATACACACCAGAATGACTAATAGATGGCTCAATTCTACCAATCTTACTAGACGAGATGCATAAGGCGGCAGTAAAGCACTGATATCACAAATTTACCAAGTTGTTTACTCCATAGAGTATAACTGATTCAAGACCCAGTAAGCATTATATTCCTGATGAAACTGAGTTGTGCTTTTGTGTTGCAGATTCCGATTCATGCTTTTGGGTTGGAAGCACCTCAGCTTTTAAGTTTCGTGAACCTTCAAACCTCTTGTATATCTAGGACATACATGAATTTGTTTGCAGGTTTACACAGTAGATATCTAATGCTCCATGTGTAAGCCAAGATGGCATGTCAGCACTACACATGGTTATAAATTGGTATGTATGGTTGTTGAACTATGTTGAATCATATGCACCGATCCTGTTATTTAAGAGCACAACACTGGAACAAAAACATTGCCCTCTCTTCTTTAGAATCTAAAGAACATCAAGATGGACACACCTCTTTTCTTATTTAGGAGCAAGATGTTACATGCTCTATGACATTTAAGAAGTAGCCTGCAAGGTGTTCCTCTAGCAACACAACTGAACACATGGCATGTCGATATGTTAGGATTAGGAAGTGTCGGGACTCGGTTTCATGCTGAATTGGATAATCAACCACCATTTCTGTTTGGTCTTTCATTACATCAAGCTTCAAGGTCCAAGGATGAAGATATCTATGGGTAAGTCAAGATCTTATTCCCAAGATGTTGACCAACCACAAGTTGGCTATGTCTCTCCACCAGTAGGCCAGGCGTAGTTGTGTCAAAAAAAAGGGCAGCCGGGTGCACGTAGCTCCCGCTTGCGCAGGGTCCGGGGAAGGGTCCGACCATTTTGGGTATGTAGGACGCAATGTTTCCCTGCATTTCTGTAAAAGGTTGGATTCGAACCCGTGACCTAAACTACAAGGCAACAGCTTTACCGCTGCGCCAAGGCTCCCCTTCAGTTGTGTCCAAATACCAAAAAATAAACCATAGGTTCAAGGCCAGAATTCAGGCAAATTAAACCACGGGGTGTTCAAATAAAACTAATATTTGCATGATTGTCAGATTCAGCATGTTGCTACGTTCAATGCCGACCTACCTATGGAGCCTACCTTTGCACGGTTGTAATGACAGGTCTATTTCTGAATTAATACACAACACCTTTTAAAAAATGTCTTTTTGGAGGTGACTATGTGGCACCACTAGGAACTGCAGGAAGCAAAACAGATATTTGCTTTACCGTGCTAGCATCATCGGCCTGACACGGCCCACCACCAGCGCATTGAGGGCCAGCACGACAGCATCCCACGCCGGGAGTAAAGCAGTCACATCGCAAATTTACCAAGTTGCTGGCTCCATAGAGCTAACAGATTCAGGAGGCAATGATTCCTGCTGAAACCGACTAATTACCCACCTTCAGTTCTCATTCTGACATGTAGCTAGCTTTCATCAGAACAGAAGATTGCGAAGTATTTATCAGTTAGTATCACTTAGTAAAAAGGTGAAATTACATTGCTCAAAAGTTTACAACAGAATTCACGAATGAGAGGGGTTGCTGAGAATCGGAAACTGCAACCTAACTCATTGCACTGAACAAAGATAAGAATCAATAACAGAACTGGCATTATCGATCAAACAATATAAGTGGCTGAACAGAATCATCAGTGTCATGACATAGTGCCTCACACTATATGAACAACTATAGCTGAAAAAATTTCCAGAGTTCGTATGAAGTGTTTTCTCATGCTGCTTTGGAACATGCCCTCGTTCTGCCAGAAGATCCATAACAGTTTGTTCACGTGACCGGCCAAGGTCCGAATACCATGGCATGGTATATCCTATGTTACACAGCTCAAGAGGAAAACTTGACTTGCCTATGTCCCATCCTGTACAAAATAGGTGAAATGCTATGCAGGGGACTAGAATGATCCCAAGCAGCAGTACTTCTTTCCTATCTTTCCAAGTTTACCGATAGATCGACTTCTCTGGGGAGACGTGGTGCTTCCATGCGAGCTGCCAGAACTATTTGAATGGCTTTGTTCTACATGGCTGTTCTGAGAACAGGAAGACGCGGGAGGATGGTGATCCAGACACTGCTCGCTCGAATGTTGATCTCTTTCAGAATCTGACACTGCCTTTTCCAGTGATGTTCCAGCCACCATGGCACCATTATCATGGTTGTGAACAAACCCTGTAAGTACAGATGCATTAACTTCACTTGTCAGCAAACTATTGTACAGACAGGGGAAAGAAATAACAGAGGGTCTTATCTATAGTACTGTAACTGTCTAGACTTGAGTTAACGAACATCCAGTTACATATTACTGTTATAATCTCAATAACTAATAGCATTGACAAATGAACCCCAGCCCTCCCAGTAGAAAAATGCCACACAGTGGGACTAACTGTAATTGCCAAACTGGCTTTGTTGAAAGTTCCATAGACTCATTCATCATGTGGGTCCATTACAGTGGGACTTCATAGTTGCAAAATTTAACTGTTCTAGGTTTCCAAAAGATTCTTCATGTGGCTACACTTACAAAGTTTTGGGAACGTACTACACGAGGATCTAAAGCAACCTCTTAAATTCAAAACAAGTGAGACAAATGTCATCTTACCTTGTTCTGGTGGACTGATAACCATGCAATCAGATTTAGTAGGTCCAGCTATGTTATGATTGCAGTCCTGATGTACTTCTCTAGTTGTGTTTTGGTCATTCAAAAGCTCCCTCAGTAATGCATCAGAGTCAAAGTACTCTTCAGACCGTCTACTTGAAAATTCGGAAGTCGATGCAGAGCCATCTGAGCTTAATAGATCTTTCATTTCTATGTAGTCCTCATTAGCAAGAGCATTCACAAAATCTACGCCATCTGCAGCACTATAATCTTCATAAATGTCTTTTCCTTCTCTGGAAGAGCTATTTTGCTTGCTTGAAGATACAATCTGGCATATGTAAATTGAGGGATTCATCAAGATTACAGGTCAAACTAACATAAATGACATACCATCTGGTTTATATTGCCGCAAACTAGTAAGCAGTGAATGACAAGAAGATGAATAACCTGATAAGCTACATTTTTTCCTATGGTTCTTGAATGAATCCAAGAATTTGCAAGACTGATTCTTCAAATAAGGAGGTGCTTTACAATAAGAGGATCCCGGGGAACTATTTTCCATTTTACAATGACAAACCAGCAAAGAGTTTAAACAATCCAGACCACATAATTTACCCTAGCATAAGGACAAACAGAGAGCAGGTGGTACTGCAAATGCTAAACATGGCTACATTGTATAACAAAGAAATTATGATATACCTTTGAGTTTACCGCAACATTCTGCTCTTCCATGTCAGCAAGATATTGAAGATAAGATTCCAAGTGATCATTAGGAGCATTAGTACTCAGAGATAGCAGTTCATCTTCAGTATTTAACTTTTTGCTCCCCTGCATGAATATTGTACACAAAGACTTGTACTCCTGTCAGGAAAACCGAATGCATCAGTCATCAACCCTGGTTGATAGGTAGGTATCTGTGTGTAACTTTTGATCAGGGAGAAAAATGTACCTGTGGTACATTAGCATCATCATTCTGTTCTACCTGATATTCATGCATCAACCACTGAGTTCTCTTACCAGATGGTGCTTCGCCTTCATAAAACTCCAGACTAAATTTCACACCAGCAGTAGATTTACTTGTTGGTATTCTGAGAACATCTATGCACTTCCAGTATCCACCTTTTGCCTTTCTAATATCTGACTCGCCATTGCCATAGGGCTGCTGATCATCTGACTGGTTCAGGTACCATATGTTCCCTGTAAGATGAGTTATCTTTGTCATGTATCTAGTAGCAAATCAATTAGAATTAGCACAGATTATAAGGCAAACACATGGATGTCAGAAAGGGGAAATAATACCTAGTCTCACACAACCAGAGAATTCACCAAATCAAATATTCAAACTACATGCTAACAAGTTTGGACAACGTAGTAAGTTGCTGCTTTAGGCTAGAGACTTATCAGCTATGTGCATTTTATCCACAAGTGTCTAAAACGACTGGATTAAGAAAATCAAACCACAACTACAATATAATCATTCTCACAGAAGAAAGTACAACATAAGGAATAACAACATGAATTCAGACCTGCAGGAGTATTTACAGCACCACAAACATATCATAATTATTATCTACTAACCAGGGGAGGAATCCCGTGGATGAATGAGAGTAAGGTCCATGCCCACAAGTACGTTCTCTGGCAGGGAGTCGTCGGCCTTCCTCTCTGCCAAGAATCGCACAAGTTCCTCATCGCTCCAAGAATCGCTGATACTGTAGTTCATTTCTGTTGGTGTACCAAGTGGAGGACACATGATTGTCCTGGAAAAGATGTCCAGCTTCAGCAAGGAGCTATAAAAAGAAACACATGCTATCTCTAGCAAACACGCAATGTGGCAACATTATACCATGCCTAAAATGGCCTGAATTCCTAGTGCTGTAGGAAATTAATTCGCTCACATTTCCTTCAGATGAAATGATGATGTTCCATTGCAAAAGTGTGAACAATACAGCGCTTCCAGTGAGTGAGCAAATTGAACACTATCAGTCAAAACAAACACAAACTCACAAAGTCCAGCACCATCACAGCAAAGGTTTCATTTATCAGGGCCCAGAGTAATACTCCCTCTGTAAAGAAATATTAATACGGAGGGAGTACAATTCAACTTTGGTAGCAGAAATATTCAGACAGTGATCCTGAGATGAAAGGTGACAGAACAATCTACACCCGTACTGCAATTTGTTGCTAGAACAAACCTACAGCATTCATGGGAGCCAGTGTTGGTTGGAGTAAACTCAGAGGGACAGAGAGGCTAGAACAGAGCACGCACAGGCATGCACTTTATTTTCTTTATCACAGTACATTTACGCGGAGAAGAAACAAATACTACAATTATGATCCTTCCGCAAAGACGGACGAAATCAGACATTCAGAGAACAGCCAGCAGGTCCAAGAACGCCCAAGAATCATCCGAGCGAGCCATTCAGATGAACCCAGGCAAAAATCGAGGATGACTCGAACAGAAGCAGAGCAAAATGGCCCTGTTCTCTTCCCCGCATGACGCCAGGCGAAAATCTCCTCTAAACAAACCGTGCGGTAGGAGGCAAACCCTACGGATGAACACGCCCAAATCGAAGGGCGCCGCTGCGGATGAACGCGCAAACCCACGCAGGGAGCCAAGAATCGCCCCCCGAACGACCCGCTCCCTGAACGGCGCCGAATCAAGAACCCGAACCCCGCCCCGGACCAGACGCACGCGCGTGACACTCGCCGCCGAAGCCGCCCCGACTACAAATCCCGCCCCTGAACCCCGAACAGGAGCGGCTAAACCACGCGAGAATGGGCGGATCCGCCCCGAAGCGGGAGGGGGGAAGGGAGGAGTGCGGGCGGGCGGGAGGATTCGCTTACCCGGAATCGAAGCGCGGCGACGCGGGTGGCTTGGCCTGCGGCAGGACGGCGGTGGTGGCGGCGGTGGCGGTGGCTGGCGTCTGCCGGAGTGGGGGGCGAAGCGGGCGAGAGGGACGCGTGCCAGTGTACCAGCGGTTCAGGTAGGCGTGGGCGGCCGCGTGGGCGAAAGCGTCACTTATTATATCCCCGTGGGCAAGACTCCCTCGTTGACTGGTGCCATTTGTCCCTCTGCCAGGTGGGCCGGGGCGGCATCTGCACGAGGAGACACGTGTCTCCCCTCGTGTGCGCACCAACTGATGGGTGGGGCCCGCATGTCATTGGACAAGCATTTCACATGTGTGCAAAGTTGTATGAGGGAATGACAGAGGTTTTGGCAAAAGAAAAGTCTATGCTTCAAAAAGACTTTTTCTAATGGCATCGTGGAGCACTCATATTATTATTTTTTGTTCGCACATCCATAAATGCCATTTCATCAATGTTTCTTTTTTTTTTTTGGATTTTACTGTTCATGCCATGTGCATGTGAGCTCGAGACTAGAAGCATAGTTTCAACAATCTAACCACACCCTCCCGACGTCTGCCAAGGATGTTGTTTCAGGGCTAATGCAATGGAGCTTCATCTCTGAATTTCTACGTAAGGGCACCAATTCTGGATTGTTGGACATTGAGGACTAGAGCAGGATTGCAGAGTTGAACCCGTGGCACAAATGTGTTAGGGGCAGCACACGACTAATAGGTCACGAGCCAGTTACCTTAATCTGGCGCCATATTAAGGTCGAGGAGGAACAATTGATGAACACATTATCCATTGAACCTATAGCAGTTGAGCATAGACGCAGCCAGCATGGCTTGACACCTCGACAGCGTAGCGACTTGAGCATGCTGACCTCCTCACTATGGATCAACAAGGCACTTAGCTCCTCCTGACTAGGATGAATAAAAGCATGGATAGGGGGGGGGGGCTTGCCACAAGCCCTGGTGATGGAACATACACCTTTGAGGAATTCGGTTTAACATGATATTCGAGGACACAAAAGAAAAGACCATACAGATCCACTCGAGGAACTTGTCACCAAAGCCAATGTATCGCAACACATGAAGAAGAAAAGTTGACGAAATAGAATTGAATGCCTTTGGTATGTTGACCCTGAGTAGGAGAGTGGGATGTGCCTAAGGCATGTGGCACTAATTTCTTTTTTGCAAATAATGTTACAATAATTGATCGACTAACGCAGGAGCTAACTAAATATACGCATGCAAAACTATTTCAATACTATAATGTCATCACTTGAGACATATGCACCAAATGGTTCTACCACGTAGGGGATGGTACGTAGGTAGTTGCATTGCAGTACTATTCTTATTATGAGCAACAAGAGACTTGTAACATGATGAGAGAGAAGCGGCTTTCAAGATATATACCTATACCAACAAGAAGTTATCAAGTCTTGAGTCCTCTAGCAAAGTCGTCCAAACAGATGACATGGTAGGACCGAGAAGCATCGGGAAATAAAGTGGTTGTTTAAATCTGAGACCACATGATCATATATGAAACAAAAGCCGATAGAGTTTGGATGAGCTCAGTAGAATCAAGTGGTAAGGTATAGTGAGATTGGAATGTCGTTCTGCTTGGGTTTTTTGTAGTCTCAGAGACACCTCAGAGAAAGCTCGAGCAGGGGAAAGCTCTTGCTCAGCAAAGATCGATAACACATAAAGCAAAACACAATTTAGAATCACATGAAAGTCTCCTATTCTCGAGTTTAGTTCGACAAAAGTTGTGCGGAATGTCAAACGTATAAAAATCAAGCAATTAAGCTCAGTTGGAATCAAACATGTCACAAGAGACACACTAGGTATAATGTTTTGAAAAATCGCAGGCTTGTTGATCCAATTGAGCCTTTTCAAAATCTTGTTTAGAGTTCAGTCCGACTTAGATCAAATGAAATCGAGTGGTTGCAGTGTTTGAGGCAAAGCGTGAAGATGTTGTTCTACATTTATCGATAAGAAGTTGTCTGCAAAGTTCATACCCCTATATATACAGTCACATTATTTATCTTTTCAACAAGACAGGTCGTAGCATACTGCAGTATGTTTCCCTGCAGCAAGACATGGGAGCATCATCCCTTGACGATGCCATTGAATCACAACATACATTGTAGTCGACTAGAAAGTTGTTTATGGCCCCACTGTTGAGAAGAATGACATGACGGACCCTTCCTGTGTAGATCCACTCTAGACCAGTATGATGAAGCGCCCTTGAGTAAAAGGCCTTTTTTATGGGAACACTACCGGTTTTGTTTTACCAATGAAAGCATTTGTCGCTAGCTTACAATGAGCGCGACTCCACTGACATGGCATTGGCCCACTCACATGTGGACCCGGGCCTACACGTCAGTGGCCCAATCTGCTTATCTGAGTCGTGTTCCTCCTGGACCATGCAGTGCCCCTACTTACTTCTGGTGAAGTATGGTACTCTTGATAACTTTCGTCCTTCTGACGGGCATTCTAGAGGCCGGTTAGTTAGGCATAGGAGGTTGTCAGAGACACAAGACATATACTCCCTCCGTTGACAAATATAAGATGTTTTGGATATGTTAATATGGAGTATATGCAGACTGAAATAAGTGAACAAACACATAAAAATATGTCCATATACATCTGCTTCGGGAAAAAGTGAGAACATCTTATATTTGTGAACAGAGGGAATAGTTGATTTGGAAGCATAGGGAAAGATAGCAGTGCAAGTGCCTCATCAATACCAACATCAGATGTGTGTGAACGGAGTAAATGTTATATTCTCCATTATTCTCTCCTGGTACTGGCATACTGTTGGGGGATGGTTCCAAGGCTAAATTTTGGCCTGACTGTTAACTGTTGCGGTAGGCTCCAAGGGACTCTGCTCCTGGTTTGTTTGCTCTAGCGAGAAGAAGAAAAATCTGACGGTAAAGGAGGCGCTCTCTGATCAACATTGGATGAGAGGTTTGCAGAGAACTGACTCCCAATTTCTCATGGACGAGTTCAGCAACCTTTGGGAAAGGACCCAGTTGGTCAACCTTTCTGAGGAACCTGATACAATTCGTTGGAAGCTGACCTCAACTGGCCAGTACTCTGCCGCGTCTGCCTATAATTTTCAGTTCTTCACATGCGTGAAGGAACCGTTACTGAACTCAGTCTGGCATATTAAAGCTGAACCCAAAGTAAAGTTTTATGTTTGTTTTAGTAAAAGTAAAGTTTTATGTGTGGCTCCTTGTGACATTATCTAGAACTGAAACTGGACAGCTCACCGCCTTGCGACCAAGGAATGGCCTCACAACGGCAAGTGTTCTCTCTGTGATCTCCATGAGGAGAATGCAGCTCACATCCTTCTAACCTGCACTTTTGCTAGACAAGTTTAGGATATGTTCAGGCTCTCGGACGCAAGGGTGGTTCAGTTTACTGTCAACTGCACTTGGGTTCGAGCTTGGTGGCGGAAGACTGCTTCTCTGGCATGATTCTTGGAACCTGTGCAAGGAACAAAACATGCGTACTTTTGAAGGGAAAATGACCTCCCCTGAGAAGCTGGCTTCGTCGGCCGGAGACGAGAAAAACAATTGGGAGGCAAAACCTTCAAGTCTTTCTGTAATTAGTTTGATTGTCGTGTTCTCAGGCTTCTGTTAGTCCTTTACAGTGATCTGTTTGTTTGACACGAAAAAGAAAAGACGACGCTCATACAAAAAGATAGGGGGTTCGTACAAAGCCCCCGGTTAATTACTCCGCCGGATAGTACCGCGGGACACCTCCGATTAAGCTGCGCAGTCGTCGTCTTCGGTCTTCGCTTCGCGTTCCTCATGCATGGTGGTGGTGTGTGTGTGTGGCGGCGGCAGAGTCCGTGTACGGAGTGGTACACGCGCCGTCGAAAATGTGGCCTTTGCTCCGGCCACTCCCGCCTACGCCGTCTTGCCTCATCGGTCTTGAGCGGCGTCGATGTGGTTGTTGAAGTAGCATGCATGGTTGGGCTTGGCTTGGACGTCCTCGATGACATTGTAGATTCGCCGGATGTGCGAGGGATATGCCCCGCGGGAGTAGGTGTCGAAAGGAGAAGAAGGAATGGATGGACGTGCGGCACGTGGAGTGCGCACATCCGCCAATGACCGCATACACCACCGCCAAATAGCGGAGGAAGTCGCCACCTGGTGCCGCCCGGCGTGGCCGGCGGTGCTAGATGGGCCGCACGCCAATGAGTGTGGCGCCGACTCGGAGTGCCGACGGTGATGTCGAGCCCGTCTCCACGACGGATGCGTCCGAACCGGGAGCCGCTAGACATGAGCGGACCCCAGCACGTGTGACACGTGTTTGTGCTGAAAAAAAGGACGGCCTCGAGATACGCCTAAGCGTGTCCCGGCTCCAACCGATGATGTCTCTGCCACCATAGTTACGACGAGTCATCATGGCTCATCGAGTGTCGTGCCGCCGCCATCGTTACGACGAGTCGTCGTGACTCGTCGAGCGTTGTGCCACCGCCATGGTTACGGCGAGGTGAGGTGACTCGTCGAGCGCGGCGCCACCGCCGACGCGTCGAACGGACCATGTCGCCGAGTCCCGGCCAACCCATGGCGCCTCCATGGACCGGCAAGACAGCGGCGAAGGAGACCTCGCGATGCGGCGGAGCCTCGGCAAGGCGCCGCCGATGGTGTAGGTAGAAGGGGTGGCGCACTAGATGGCCCCGAGTCGAACAATGCGTGTCGACGAGTCCCGACCAGTCCATGGTGCCTCCATGGACCGGTGAGACGGGGGCGAGTAAGGCCTCGCGATGCGGTGGTGCCTCGCCCAGGCGCCGCCGATGGTGTAGGGGTGGCGCATTAGAGTGCACCGAGTGGAACGATGTGTGTCGACGAGTCCCGACCAGTCCATGATGCCTCCATGGACCGGTGAGACGGGGGCGAGTAAGGCCTCGCAATGCGGTGGTGCCTCGCCAAGGCGCCGCTGATGGTGTAAGTAAAAGGGGGCGCATTAGAGTGCGCCCAGTCGAACGATGTGTGTCGACGAGTCCCGACCAGTCCATGATGCCTCCATGGACCGGTGAGACGGGGCGAGTAAGGCCTCCCGATGCGGTGGTGCCTCGCCCAGGCGCCGCCGATGGTGTAAGTAGAAGGGGGCGCATTAGAGTGCACCGAGTCGAACGATCTGTGCCGCCGAGTCCCGGCACGATGGTGTTGCCGGCAGACTCGGCGACGGAGGGTGCGCCGGAGACCACGCACGGTTGACGGCCCCGGTACGTCGTCGTCATGTGCGGAGAGTGTGCCGAGGGAGCCCAGCCCCGGCACGTCACCGTCGTGAGTGGCGGGCGCGACGGAGGCCGCGCAAACACGGCGGTCCCGGCTCGTCGTCGCCAGTGGAGAGTGCACCGAGGGCGCACAGCCCCGGCACGTCGTCGTCGTGAGCGGCGGGCACGCCGGAGGCCGCGCAAACACGGCGGTCCCGGCTCGTCGTCGCCAGTGAAGAGTCTGGCATTGTCGACGGACTAGGCGGCGCGGGGTGCACAAGGGACCGTGCGTGGACGGTGGCCTCGATACGTCGTCGTCCTGCGTGAAGGGTGCGCTGGGGGTCGCGCATGGGCGGCGCCCCGGCACGTCGTCGCCGTCTTCACAGCAGTCGTTGGTGAAGGATGTGCCAAGGCCACACCCGAGCAGCAGCCCCGGCACATCGTTGTCGTCAGCGGTGAGAGGTGCAGCTAGCCGCCGGCCTCCTCTCCGACCGTGTGGGCACAGCTCCGGTGGCAACCATCAAGATGTGCGGAGAGAGAAGGGATGAAAGAGATTAGTACCGGATCTCACCTTGGGAGAAGATGATCGGCATAGTAGTCGTCGGGTGTTTGACGCACAGCTCGTCGTTGTGCTGCGCGCCGACTCGCCTTCCCTTCCCGGCCGCCTGCACGAGAAGGAAGACGAGCGCACGTCTGGCCGTCTCTCCCGATCAGATGCGATCTGAACGAGCTCCCGCCGCCTTCCGCGTACTCAGGCTCCTGCTGAGCGCCTGCCTGAGTTGTGACGAGAGATGGCTGGCGGATGGATCACTAGTAGAAAAAGGGGTTTTTACCCCGGTTGGTAAGGGTTTTTTGTCCCGGTTTTTGAACCGGGACTAAAGGGTCGTTACTAAAGCCCTAACCCTTTAGTCCCGGTTCTTACACGAACCGGGACAGAAGGTCCTCCACGTGGCCGCTGCTGCCAGCCCAGGCAGGGGGGCCTTTGGTCCCGGTTGGTGACACCAACCAGGACCAATAGGCAGGGCCTTTGGTCCCGGTTGGTGTCACCAACCGGGACAAATAGGCATCCATGCGTCAGTATTTCAGGGGCTGGGGTTTTTGTTTTTTTTTGAAGGGGGAGGGGGTTGGGGGTTTTGGGGGGTTAATTTAGGTGATTCATATATTGTGTTAGCTAGCTAATTAATAGAGAGAAGTGTCCTCTCTTATCTCCGTGCTTGGTCGACGCTACGTACTATACACGTATGGAGAGGACTAGACACGCTAGCTAGTAAGCAAACGAAGGAAACAGAATATCGTCATGAACATATGCATACAGAGAGAAGTGATATCGACCACCTCTCCTTCTCCGAGAGATTGGTCGAACAAGAAGTTCTCGTATATCTATCTGACACTACCGGCTACATATATACAATAATTATCTCTTACAATATAATCTCATAATTAAATTGTAAGAACACAGGGTTCACATAGTATTCTTCGTTTTCAGCGATCACGTGGTCAAGGAAGAATGCCGCCAATTCCTCTTGAATTGCTCGCATACGATCTGGTGCTAGGAGTTCATCCCCCATCCGAAACATCTAATTTGAAGAAGGGGGTCAATACATATATATATGAATAAATGAAACTCGACACAAATTATGGTAATAAAATAAAATTGTGAATATTATTGCTTACGCACATCATATTGTTCGTCAGAGTAGCCCCGCTCACAGGTCGTGTGGCGGATAGACTCGCAAACGTAGTATCCACAGAAATCATTCCCTTGTTCGTGCCACAACCACTTTACAAGAAATAGAGGTCAATCTAACTGATAAGCAAGCATGCTAAATGGTATTGATGAAACTAGCGCTTGAATCACTAGGAGATGTGCGGAACATGCTACTATAGTATTTACTTTCGGGTGTCTAAATTGCAGCTTCTTCGGCAGTCCCGGAGCTTTTGTGGTGAATTTTCTCCAAACCCTGCCAGACAAATAAAACAATTACTTGATATCAGGAAATGAACAAAGTTGCTGATATGGTGGATAATGATCGATTTAACTTACTTCTCGAGCATTTGAGTCATGTCCGTATAGTCCTGGGGATCTTTTCGTCTCGAGTCTAAGACGGTTACTACTCCCTGCTCAAGCTTAATCTCTAGGAGAATATAGTGGAAGCTGCGCATGCATGCATAAGTCATCAATTACATTACCATAACCTGAACTAATAAGGGAAACCGAATATGCACAAGACAGTAACACTCACTTGAAGTTGTAAGGAAAGAGTATTATATCTTTGTTTTGATTTAATACCAATGATCGTAGCAAGTTGGCCTCGGCTTCTTTGGCATGTTTTTCAACCGTATATGCATCTATGAGATTTGTGTTAATGAACCCAATATCACCGATTTGTCTTTTCTTCAATTCGGCGATCTTCAATCTGCATAATATAGTGAGGATAATTATAAATACATGCAATGAAAGAGCTGACCTATATAGAGAGACTTAATGACAGAAGTAGTACTACTTACAGACAGTAGCAAGTGATCGTTGATTTATCGAGAGCCTTTTGATTGAAAAACTGGAAGAACTCCTCAAATGGAACATTCAGCAGTTCAATTCCAACGAGGTCATGCTCCAGTTTAACTCTCAGCGTCAAAGTATTCATCCCATCAGACTCTCTGCAGGTTTTCATGTACCAATCATGTAATCTTCGCATCATCGTTGTTAGAGATCTTTCATCTTTGATGAGAGGCTTCCCGTAATGGTGTTCGTCCACCTCCATGATTTCATAATGTACATCGTCGGGCAGGTAATCTCCAAGATTGCTATAACCGGCCACCATCCTCGGATCATTAGCGACGATGTCTTTAGACACCTTGAGCGGGGGGCACGATTGGTTCGCTTGTTCGCCGAGCTGGGCAATTTTTTTCCCAGCTCGTCGTTCTTTTAACCTTTGATCACTGACTGTACTTCCCGACCGCTCCGCTTCGACAAATGTCTTTGCAATAATGCGCTCATAGTTGCCTTTCGGCGGAGACTTTGGTGGTTTTGTCAGGGCAGCCAGAGTGCGCTTCGCTTTCACCGGATGTACCTTCTCCTCCGGAGGTGGATGTTTCTTTGCTTTCACCCCTTCAAAGAAGTTCTTCACTTCGGCTCGCACGATCTTCGCGTTCTCCTCCTCGGTCCTCTCGTATGGTAACTTCTCTGGAGTCTTCAGAGAAGGATCGAATCTGTATTGCCTGCCGCCTCTGGCAGCTGTACTGCTAGAAGCCGGCAGAGCAGACGGAGCGGCTGCGGCTGTCTTCTTTCCTTGCTTACGAGGCGGAGGAGAAGGACTACGACGCGCCGGAGCAGCCGGAGCGGCGGCGGGTCTCTTCCGCCCTTGCTGACGAGGCGGAGAAGGAGGAGGTTGGCTGCTCTGGCACGCCGGTGCAGGCGGAGAAGGAGGCGGAGTGCCGCCATGCGCCGGAGAAGGAGGCTGAGTGCCCTGATCACTCGCCGAAGGAGGAGGCGGAGGAGGAGGCGGAGTGCCGCCACGCGCCGGAGAAGGAGGCTGAGTGCCCTGATCACTCGCCGGAGGAGGAGGCGGCGGAGTGCCCTTACTCGCCGGAGGCGTCCAGTTCGGAAGGTTAATGAGCTCCTTCCGCCATAGGCACGGAGTCTTCAGAGCTAAACCCAGCCGAGTCTCCCCTTCACCGGTAGGGTGGTCAAGCTGGAGGTCCTCAAATCCCTCCGTTATTTCATCCACCATCACCCTAGCATATCCTTCTGGAATCGGCCGGCAGTGGTAGGTTGCGCCGGGTTCAGGAGGTAAAACAGAGCCAACAGCCGCCTTGACTTTGAAGTTCTGCCATTGCGCCATAAGGTGGCAATGTTGAGACTCCGTGATAGCATCCATGGGGTAGCTAGCAGGAGCCGTCAAGACATGCTCCGGCTGAAGCAGCTCGGTGGAAGCCACGCTACTTCTCCGCTGAGATGGCGGGGTAGCTTTGGGGGTAGTTTCGGCATGTCGATTGCCGTCTTGTTCCTCTAGCGCTTGAACCCTTTCGTGCAGCTTCTGAATTTGGGTCTGCTCCATTTTTTTCATCCTCTCCTGGCTTTTGTAACCGCCTGCGTCCGGAAAACCAGCCTTCCACGGAACGGAGCCTGGCGTGCCTCGTGTCCGTCCAGGGTGCTCAGGATTCCCGAGGGCTATTGTGAGCTCGTCGTTCTCTCTGTCTGGAACGAACGTCCCTTCCTGCGCTGCATCGATATATTGCTGAATCTTCTTGACTGGTATTCTCAAAAGCTCGTTCGTCCAAACGCACCTCCCTGATACAGGGTCCAATTTTCCGCCAGCCCCGAAGAACCAAGTCCGGCAACGGTCTGTCCAGTTCATTGTCTGTGGTTCGATCCCTTTTTCAAGCAGATCATTCTCAGCCTTGGCCCACTTAGGCCGGGCTTTGAGGTAGCCACCTGACCCCGTGCGATGGTGAAGCTTCTTCTTCGCAGCATTCTTCTTGTTTGTCGCTGACATCTTCTTACTCTTTTTCGATGTCTTGTGGGCCACAAATGCGGGCCAGTGATCTCTGATCTTCTCATACCGGCCGATGAATTCTGTGTCTCTTCTTTGTCGACAAACGTTTTCAGCTCATTCTTCCACCTCCTGAATAGGTCTGCCATCTTCTTAAGAGCATGAGACTTGATTAATTGCTCTTTAACTGGCTTCTCCGGATCCTCCTCTGGCGGTAGGGTGAAATTTGCCTTCAGCTCAGTCCAAAGATCATCTTTCTGCATATCATTGATATAAGACACCTCAGGGTCTTCCTTCTTAGGCTTATACCATTGGTGGATGCTGATCGGGATCTTGTCCCTAACAAGAACCCCGCACTGAGTAGCAAATGCTTCCTTTGTCCGAATGGGTTCAATCGGTTGGCCGTCATGCGCGATTGCTGTGATCTCAAACCTTTCATCCGAGCGCAACTTTCTCTTCGGGCCTCGTCTCTTTACCGAAGTTGTGCTTGATCCGAAGGGCTAGAAAAAAGAAGAAATATGAGAGTTAATTAATATGTGTACATACCAAAACAATGAATGCATCAATTAGCTAGTCAGCACAGGCTTAACTAATATATTTACCTGGCCGGACTCTGTTCGGTCACCGGAGCCGTCACCACGGGCTCCTTCTTGCACCAGCATTGGGTCACCGGAGCCATCGTAATCATGTCTTTCCTCCTCCACTCTTCGATCACCGTAGCCTGCTTCTTCACCCTGTTCTTCCAGACCATCATTGTCGTTAAGATACGACAAGATATCACCTCCGGCTAAGATTATGTCCCCCAACACCTCTTCTGCTTGCTCGTCTCATCCGTGCTCCATTGTTTCTGCAAATATTACAACATGGCAATTATTACACAAACATGACAGCAGGTGGATATATTAGTGCAAACGTAGACCTAGCTTATTCCGGGTTTGGGGTGGCCTCGGCAACGCTTCAAGGGTAGGGGCGCGGCGGGAGGGGGTAGGAGACCGACATCTTTTTTTCTAGGGTTTGGGTGTCCTCGAGAGTTTTGGTCGAGCGAGAGAGCCGGGGAGTGCTCCCGTGGTATAAGTTATCACGGTCGAGAGGGGGTATAAATATCGAACGTCCATCATGTCGAAGTTATCTGGGAGGGAGTTATATATAGCGACAACGACGACATACATACATGGGAAAATAATGTTATCGGGGAGGGGGTATATCGACCCCCCCCCCACGTGTTGAAGTTATCGGGAGGGGGTTATATTGACAACGACGACATACGTACATGGGAAAATAATATTATCGGGGAGGGGGTATATCGACCCCCCCTCGTGTTGAAGTTATCGGGAGAGGGGTATATCGACGACGACAGACCCGATAAAACATAAGAAAACGAAGAAGAAATAAAAAGAGGAGAAGAAGAAAGGAATAGAGGAGAAGATCGAAGAAAAAAAAGAAGAAAAAAAAGAGGAGAAGAAGAAAGGAATAGAGGAGAGAAGAAGAAAAAATAGAATTTTTTCTATTTTTTCTTCTTCTCTTCTATTCCTTTCTTCTTCTCCTCTTCTTTTTCTTCTTTTTTCCTCTTCTTATTTATTTATTTCTCCTCTTCTTCTCCTTTCTTCCTCTTCTTATTTTCCTTTTTCCTCTCATTCATAAAAAAATGTTCAAATAAATTTTTTTGAAAAAAGTAAAGGTTTTGCCTAATGCATTGTTCATATGAATATACAAACATTTGCATATTGTACGATAATTAATATCACCAAAAAAATCTATGAACAGAAAAAAATCCTAACTTTTCTAAAAATCTATCTTTTGCATATATACATGAACATATATATATACACAGAGAACATATATACATACATATATACATTTTTATAAAAATGCAAAAAAAGATCTAAAAAAAGGACATATAAACAGATATACACACATACATATACTCATACATATACATATAATCAGGAAAAAAACATCATATATATGTGCAGAAAAAACAGGGAGGAAGGGGGCAGTGCCGGCCCTGACCAAAGGATGAGAGGTGCGGCGTGGTCGGGGTAGGGGCAGAGGCACGGCGCGCGTCGGGGTAGAGGCGACGGCGGCGTGGTCGGGGCAGGGGCAGAGGCGACGGCGGCGTGGTCGGGGCAAGGCGAGGCAGAGGCGACGGCGGTGTGGTCGGGGCAGCTGG
>NC_057799.1:21798422-21799066 GCF_018294505.1 Triticum aestivum
GGCATTGGTCCCGGTTGGTGCCACGAACAGGGACCAAAGGGTGGCATTGGTCCCGGTTCGTGCCACCAACCGGGACCAATGGCCTTGCACAGCGGCGTGGTGGTGGGAGTTTAGTCCCACCTCGTTAGCTGAGAGAGAGCCGCACCTGTTTATAAGGTGCGGTGCGCCTGAGCTGTCGAGCTCCTCTCTAAAGCAGGCTTACGGGCCTAACCTCTCTGTACATGCCTGTGGGCCTACTGGCCTTCTGCGGGCCTGAATCCTGGCCCATTGATGGGTTTCTAGTCGTATTCATGCCGTGGTAGCCCAGTAGGTGGCATAATTTTTATTTTTTTGCCTGTTTTTTGTTTTCTTTTTTGCTTTATTTATTTTGTTTTGTTTCTTCTTACAACAAAAACTTATTTATTTTATTTTATTTTGTTTCTAATTACTTATTTATTTTACTTTATGATAATTCTTTTTGCTATTAAAGTTTTTAACAAAAAAAGTTCTTTATGAAAATTATTTTTGCTTTCAATGATTTTGAACAGAAAATACTTCGATAATTTTAGTTGCATCAATTTTATATAATTTTAGTTTCAATAATACTAGAGGTTGCTTATAATGTTTTGAACAGAAAATACTTTGATAATTTTAGTTTCATAAAT
>NC_057799.1:21799076-21799706 GCF_018294505.1 Triticum aestivum
AGTTGGCATGGTATCATCATTTCATCCACATAGCATGTGCAAGAAAGTTGACAGGGTTACGGCAAAAACTGGATGCACTTTGTGTACAAAACGGACGATCTCTTTCAAAGTATCAGGATTTCATACGGAAACTCCTCTGTTACAAAGGGATTACATTTTTTAAAACTTATTTGAACTCCTGACTTTTTGTGTGTTCAAAATTCAACATTCAAAGCCACATCATCATTTTTTAATCCTTTCTGACTTCATTTGTTATTTTTCATGCATTTACTAGTTATTTTGAGCTATAAGACCATAAAATTGAAAAGCATTTCAAATGAACTCTGAAAAGGTTGAAAGTTGGCATGGTATCATCATTTCATCCACATAGCATGTGCAAGAAAGTTGAGAGGGTTACGGCAAAAACTGGATGCACTTCGTGTACAAAACGGACAATCACTTTCGAAGTATCAGGGTTTCATACGGAAACTCGTCTCTTACAAAGGGATTTCATTTTTAAAAACTTATTTGAACTCTTGACTTTTTGTGTGTTCAAAATGCACCATTCAATGCCACACCATCAATAATCAATCCTTTCTGACTTCATTTGTTATTTTTTCATGCATTTACTAATTATTTTGAGCTATAAGA
>NC_057799.1:21799716-21827876 GCF_018294505.1 Triticum aestivum
GTTGAGAGGGTTACGGCAAAAACTGGATGCACTTCGTGTACAAAACGGACAATCTCTTTCGAAGTATTAGGATTTCATACGGAAACTCGTGTGTTACAAAGGGATTTCATTTTTTAAAACTTATTTGAACTCCTGACTTTTTGTGTGTTCAAAATGCACCATTCAAAGCCACATCATCAATTTTCAACCCTTTCTGACTTCATTTGTTATTTTTCATGCATTTACTAATTATTTTGAGCTATAAGACCCTAAAATTGAAAAGCATTTCAAATGAACTCTGAAAAGGTTGAAAGTTGGCATGGTATCATCATTTCATCCACATAGCATGTGCAAGAAAGTTGAGAGGGTTACGGCAAAAACTAGATGCACTTCGTGTACAAAACGGACAATGGTATCATACTCGTCTGTTACAGAGTTGGCATGGTATCATCATAATAGTTGCGGGAGAAAGTCTTCACTTTTTCTTCGCTTGTGTCATTTGCTTATTGCGTCGTAACCATGGATAATCTTCATTGTTTATCAGGATGCTTGGGTCAGCCTTGACTTTGAAGGGAGGAATTTCATGAAACTTTTCATAATCTTCAGACATGTCTGTCTTGCCCTTCACTCCCACAATGTCCCTTTTTCCTGAAAGAACTATGTGCCGCTTTGGCTCATCGTATGATGTATTCGCTTCCTTATCTTTTCTTTTTCTCGGTCTGGTAGACATGTCCTTCACATAGATAACCTGTGCCACATCATTGGCTAGGACGAACGGTTCGTCAGTGTACCCAAGATTGTTCAGATCCACTGTTGTCATTCCGTACTGTGGGTCTACCTGTACCCCGCCTCCTGACAGATTGACCCATTTGCACTTAAACAAAGGGACCTTAAAATCATGTCCGTAGTCAAGTTCCCATATGTCCATTATGTAACCATAATATGTGTCCTTTCCCCTCTCGGTTGCTGCATCAAAGCGGACACCGCTGTTTTGGTTGGTGCTCTTTTGATCTTGGGCAATCGTGTAAAATGTATTCCCATTTATCTCGTATCCTTTGTAAGTCAATACAGTCGAAGATGGTCCCCTGGACAACGAGTACAACTCATCACAAACAGTGGTGTCACCTCTGAGATGTGTTTCCAACCAACTGCTGAAAGTCCTGATGTGTTCACATGTAATCCAGTCGTCACACTGCTCCGGGTGTTTGGAGCGCAGACTGTTCTTGTGTTCATTGACATGCGGGGTCACCAAGGTAGAGTTCTGTAGAACTGTGTAGTGTGCTTGAGACCAAGAATATCCGTCCCTGCATATTATTGAGTCCCCTCCAAGCGTGCCTTTTCCAGTCAGTCTTTCCTCATACCGTGATTTAGGGAGACCTATCTTCTTAAGGCCAGGAATGAAGTCAACACAAAACCCAATGACATCCTCTGTTTGATGGCCCATGGAGATGCTTCCTTCTGGCCTAGCGCGGTTACGGACATATTTCTTTAGGACTCCCATGAACCTCTCAAAGGGGAACATATTGTGTAGAAATACAGGCCTAGAATGACAATCTTGTCGACTAGATGAACTAGGACGTGCGTCATGATATTGAAGAAGGATGGTGGGAACACCAGCTCGAAACTGACAAGACATTGCGCCACATCACTCCTTAGCCTTGGTATGATTTCTGGATCGATCACCTTCTAAGAGATTGCATTGAGGAATGCACATAGCTTCACAATGGCTAATCGGACGTTTTTCGGTAGAAGCCCCCTCAATGCAACCGGAAGCAGTTGCGTCATAATCACGTGGCAGTCATGAGACTTTAGGTTCTGGAACTTTTTCTCTGGCATATTTACTATTCCCTTTATATTCGACGAGAAGCTAGTCGGGACCTTCATACTGAGCAGGCATTCAAAGAAGATTTCTTTCTCTTCTTTCGTAAGAGCGTAGCTGGCAGGACCTTCATACTGCTTCGGAGGCATGCCGTCTTTTTCGTGCAAAAGTTGAAGGTCCTCCCGTGCCTTAGGTGTATCTTTTGTCTTCCCATACACGCCCAAGAAGCCTAGCAGGTTCACGCAAAGGTTCTTCGTCACGTGCATCACGTCGATTGAAGAGCGGACCTCTAGCTCTTTCCAGTAGGGTAGGTCCCAAAATATAGATTTCTTCTTCCACACGGGTGCGTGTCCCTCAGCGTCATTCGGAACAGCTAGTCCGCCGGGACCCTTTCCAAAGATTACGTGTAAATCATTGACCATAGCAAGTACGTGATCACCGGTACGCATGGCGGGCTTCTTCCGGTGATCTGCCTCGCCTTTGAAATGCTTGCCTTTCTTTCGACATTGATGGTTGGTCGGAAGAAATCGACGATGGCCCAGGTACACATTCTTCCTGCATTTGTCCAGGTATATACTTTCAGTGTCATCTAAACAGTGCGTGCATGCGTGGTATCCATTGTTTGTCTGTCCTGAAAGGTTACTGAGAGTGGGCCAATCGTTGATGGTTACAAACAGCAACGCGTGCAGGTTAAATTCCTCCTGTTTGTGCTCATCCCACGTACGTACACCGTTTCCATTTCACAGCTGTAAAAGTTCTTCAACTAATGGCCTTAGGTACAGATCAATGTCGTTGCCGAGTTGCTTAGGGCCTTGGATGAGAACTGGCATCATAATGAACTTCCGCTTCATGCACATCCAAGGGGGAAGGTTATACATACATAGAGTCACGGGCCAGGTGTTGGGGAACGTAGCAGAAATTCAAAATTTTCTACGCATCACCAAGAACAATCTATGGAGTAATCTAGCAACGAGGGGAAGGAGAGTGCATCTACATACCATTGTAGATCGCGATGCGGAAGCATTGCAAGAACGCGGATGAGGCAGTCGTACTCGTAGCGATTCAGATCGCGGTTGATTCCGATCTAAGCACCGAAGAACGGTGCCTCCGCGTTCAACACACGTGCAGCCCGGTGACGTCTCCCTCGCCTTGATCCAGCAAGGAGAGAGGGAGAGGTTGGGGAAGACTCCATCCAGCAGCAGCACGACGGCGTGGTGGTGATGGAGGAGCATGGCAATCCCGCAGGGCTTCGCCAAGCACCGCGGGAGAGGAGGAGGAGGGAGAGGGGTAGGGCTGCGCCGAAAGAGAGACGTTCTCATGTGTCTTGGGCAGCCCAAACCTCAACTATATATAGGGGGGAGGGGGCTGCGCCCCCTCTAGGGTTCCCACCCCAAGAGGAGGCGGCCAGCCCTAGATCCCATCCAAGGGGGGCGGCCAAGGGGAGGAGAGGGGGGGGGGCGCCACTAGGGTGGGCCTCAAGGCCCATCTGGACCTAGGGTTTGCCCCCTCCCACTCTCCCATGTGCTTGGGTCTTGGTGGGGGGGCGCACCAGCCCACCTGGGGCTGGTCCCCTCCCACACTTGGCCCACGCAGCCTTCTGGGGCTGGTGGCCCCTCTTGGTGGACCCCCGGGACCCTCCCGGTGGTCCCGGTACATTACCGATATCACCCGAAACTTTTCCGCTGACCAAAACAGGACTTCCCATATATAAATCTTTACCTCCGGACCATTCCGGAACTCCTCGTGACGTCCGGGATCTCATCCGGGACTCCGAACAACATTCGGTTACCACGTACATACTTTCCCTATAACCCTAGCGTCATCGAACCTTAAGCGTGTAGACCCTACGGGTTCGGGAACCATGCAGACATGACCGAGACGTTCTTCGGTCAATAACCAACAGCGGGATCTGGATACCCATGTTGGCTCCCACATGTTCCACAATGATCTCATCGGATGAACCACGATGTCGGGGATTCAATCAATCCCGTATACAATTCCCTTTGTCAATCGATATATTACTTGCCCGAGATTCGATCGTCGGTATCCCAATACCTTGTTCAATCTCGTTACCGGCAAGTCTCTTTACTCGTTCCGTAACTCACATCATCCCGTGATCAACTCCTTGGTCACATTGTGCACAGTATGATGATGTCCTATCGAGTGGGCCCAGAGATACCTCTCCGTTTACACGGAGTGACAAATCCCAGTCTCGATTCGTGCCAACCCAACAGACACTTTCGGAGATACCTGTAGTGCACCTTTATAGCCACCCAGTTACGTTGTGATGTTTGGTACACCCAAAGCATTCCTACGGTATCCGGGAGTTGCACAATCTCATGGTCTAAGGAAATGATACTTGACATTAGAAAAGCTCTGAGCAAATGAACTACACGATCTTGTGCTAGGCTTAGGATTGGGTCTTGTCCATCACATCATTCTCCTAATGATGTGATCTCGTTATCAACGACATCCAATGTCCATGGTCAGGAAACCGTAACCATCTATTGATCAACGAGCTAGTCAACTAGAGGCCTACTAGGGACATGGTGTTGTCTATGTATCCACACAAGTATCTGAGTTTCCTATCAATACAATTCTAGCATGGATAATAAACGATTATCGTGAACAAGGAAATATAATAATAACCAATTTATTATTGCCTCTAGGGCATATTTCCAACAGTCTCCCACTTGTACTAGAGTCAATAATCTAGTTCACATCACCATGTGATTAACACTGACAGGTCACATCACCATGTGACCAACATCAAAGAGTTTACTAGAGTCAGCAATCTAGTTCACATCACTATGTGATTAACACTCAATGAGTTCTGGTTTGATCATGTTATGCTTGTGAGAGAGGTTATTAATCAACGGGTCTGAACCTTTCAGATCCGTGTGTGCTTTACGAATATCTATGTCATCTTGTGGATGCTACCACGCGCTATTTGGAGCCATTTCAAATAATTGCTCTACTATACGAATCCGGTTTACTACTCAGAGTCATCCGGATTAGTGTCAAAGTTCGCATCGACGTAACCCTTTACGATGAACTCCTTTTCACCTCCATAATCGAGAAAATTCCTTAGTCCACTAGGTACTAAGGATAAGTTCGACCGCTGTCATGTGATCCTTTCCCGGATCACTATTGTACCCTCTTGACCAACTCATGGCAAGGCACACTACGTGTGCGGTACACAGCATAGCATACTATAGAGTCTACGTCTAAAGCATAGGGGACGACCTTCGTCCTTTCTCTCTCTTCTGCTGTGGTCAGGTCTTGAGTCTTACTCAATACTCACACCTTGTAACACAGCCAAGAACTCCTTCTTTGCTGATCTATTTTGAACTCTTTCAAAATCATGTCAAGGTGTGCGTTCTTTGAAAGTATCATCAGGCGTCTTGATCTATCTCCATAGATCTTGATGCCCAATATGTAAGCAGCTTTATCCAGGTCTTCCTTTGAAAAACCTCCGTTCAAACAACCCTTTATGCTTTCCAGAAATTTTACATCATTTCGGATCAACAATATGTCATTCACATATACTTACCAGAAATGTTGCAGCGCTCCCACTCACTTTATTGTAAATACAAGTTTCTAACAAACTTTGTATAAACCCAAAAACTTTGATCACTCCATCAAAGCGTATATTCTGACTCCGAGATGCTTGCTCTAGTCCATGGAAGGATCGCTGGAGCTAGCATACCTTTTAGCATCCTTAGGATCGACAAAACCTTTCTGATTGTATCACATACAACCTTTCCTTATGAAAACTGGTAAGGAAACTTGTTTTGACATCCATCTGCCAGATTTCATAAATGCAGCTAATGCTAACACGATTCCGACGGACTTAAGCATCGCTACGGATGAGAAAATCTCATCGTAGTCAACTCCTTGAACTTGTGGAAATACTCTTTGCCACAAGCCGAGCTTCATAGACGGTAACATTACCGTCCACGTCCGTCTTCTTCTCCATTTATCTCGGATTTCATGGCTTCTAACCATTTGTCGGAATATGGGCCCACCATCGCTTCTCCATAGCTCATAGGTTCATCGTTGTCCAACAACATGACTTCCAAGACAGGATCACGTACTACTCTGAAGTATTACGCATCCTCGTCGTCCTACGAGGTTTGGTAGTGACTTGATCCGAAGTTTCATGATCACCATCATAAGCTTCCACTTCAATTGGTGTAGGTGCCACAGGAACAACTTCCTGTGCCCTGCTACACACTAGTTCAAGTGACGGTTCAATAACCTTATCAAGTCTCCACCATCCTCCCACTCAATTCTTTCGAGAGAAACTTTTCCTCGAGAAAGGACCCGTTTCTAGAAGCAATTACTTTTGCTTCCAGATCTGAAATAGGAGGTACACCCAACTGTTTTGGGTATTCTATGAAGATGCATATATCCGCTTTGGGTTCGAGCTTATCAGCCTGAAACTTTTTCACATAAGCATCGAAGCCCCAAACCTTTAAGAAACGACAACTTAGGTCTCTCTAAACGGTGTCGTCTCAACGGAATTGCGTGGTGCCCCTTTTAAAGTGAATGCGGTTGTCTCTAATGCCTAACCCATAAACGATAGTAGTAATTTGATAAGAGACATCATGGCATGCACCATATCATATAGGGTGCAGCTACGATGTCCGGACACACCATCACACTATGGTGTTCCGGGCGGTATTAATTGTGAAACACTTTCCACAATGTCTTAATTGTGCGCCAAACTCGTAACTCAGATACTTGTCTCTATGATCATATCACAGACATTTTATCCTCTTGTCACGATGATCTTCAACTTCACTCTGAAATTACTTGAACCTTTCAATAACTCAGACTTGTGTTTCATCAAGTAAATACACTTAGCATCTATTCAAATCATCTGTGAAGTAAGAACATAACGATATCCACTGCATGCCTCAACACTCATTGGACTGCATACATCAAAATGTGTGACTTCCAATAAGTTGCTCTCTTGTTCCATCTTACTGAAAACGAGGACTTTCAGTCATCTTGCCCATGTGGTATGATTTGCATGTCTCAAGTGATTCAAAATCAAGTGAGTCCAAACGATCCATCTGCATGGAGTTTCTTCATGCATATATAACAATAGACATGGTTCGCATGTCTCAATCTTTTCAAAAACGAGTGAGTCCAAAGATCCATCTACATGGAGCTTCTTCATGCGTTTTATCCCAATATGAATCAAATAGCAGTGCCACAAGTATGTGGTACTATCATTACTTTTGGCATGAACATGTGTATCACTACGATCGAGATTCATTTTAGGTGCAAGACCATTGAAGGTATTATTCAAATAAACAGAATAACCATTATTCTCCTTAAATGAATAACCGTATTGCGATAAACATAATCCAATCATGCTTAACGCAAACACCAAATCTCGATGGTAGAGGGAGCATGCGATGCTTGATCACATCAACCTTGGAAACACTTCCAACACATATCATCATCTCACCTTTAGCTAGTCTCCGTTTATTCCGCAGCTTTTATTTCGAGTTACTAACATTTAGCAACCGAACCGGTATCTAATACCCTAGTGCTGCTAGGAGTACTAGTAAAGTACACATTCATATAACGTATATCCAATATACTTCTGTCGACCTTGCCCGCCTTCTCATCTACCAAGTATCTAGGGTAGTACTGCTTCAGTGACCGTTCCCCTCATTACAGAAGCACTTAGTTTCGGGTTTGGGTTCAACCTTGGGATTCTTCATTAGAGCAGCAAATGACTTGTTGTTTCATGAAGTATCCCTTTTGCCCTTGCCCTTCTTAAACTAGTGGTTTTACTAACCATCAACAATTGATGCTCCTTCTTGATTTCTACTTTCGCGGTGTCAAACATCGCGAGTTGCTCAGGGATCATCATGTCTATCCCTGATATGTTATAGTTCATCACGAAGCTCTAGTAGCTTGGTGGCAGTGACTTTGGAGAACCATCACTATCTCATCTGGAAGGTTAACTCCCACTCGATTCAAGCGATTGTAGTACTCAGACAATCTGAGCACATGCTCTACGATTGAGCTTTTGTCCCTTAGCTTGCAGGCTTAAGAAACTTGTCAGAGGTCTCATACCTCTTGACGTGGGCACTAGTCTAAAATCCCAATTTCAGTCTTCGGAACATCTCATATGTTCTGCGACGTTTCAAAAACGTCTTTGGTGCCACAATTCTAAACCGTTAGCAATACGCACTGAACTATCACGTAGTCATCAAAACGTGTGTGTCAGATGTTTCGCAACATCTACAGACGACGCTGAGGTTCAGCACACCGAGCGGTGCATTAAGGACATAAGCCTTCTGTGCAGCAATGAGGACAATCCTCAGTTTACGGACCCAGTCCGCATAATTGCTACTACCAACTTTCAACTAAATTTTCTCTAGGATCGTATCTTAAACAGTAGAACTAAAGCGTATGACATAATTTGCAAAGATCTTTTGACTATGTTCATGATAATGAAGTTCATCTGATTATTTAATGAACTCCCACTCAGATAGACATCCCTCTAGTCATCTAAGTGATACATGATCCGAGTCAAACTAGGCCGTGTCCGATCATCACGTGAGACGGACTAGTCATCATCGGTGAACATCTTCATGTTGATCGCATCTACTATACGACTCATGTTCGACCTTTCGGTCTCTTGTGTTCCGAGGCCATGTCTGTACATGCAGGGCTCGTCAAGTCAACCTAAGTGCTTTGCTTGTGTTCCGAGGCCATGTTTGTACATGCTAGGCTCGTCAACACCCGTTATATGCGAATGTTAGAATCTATCACACCCGATCATCACGTGGTGCTTCGAAACAACGAACCTTCGCAATGGTGCACAGTTAGGGGGAACACGTCTCTTGAAATTTTAGTGAGGGATCATCTTATTTATGCTACCGTCATTCTAAGCAAATAAGATGTAAACATGACAAACATCACATGCAAATCATAAAGTGACGTGATATGGCCAATATCATCTTGCGCCTTTGATCTCCATCTTTGAGGCGCGGTATGATCACCTTCGTCACCGGCATGACACCATGATCTCCATCATCGTGTCTTCATGAAGTTGTCTCGCCAACTATTACTTCTACTACTATGGCTAACGGTTAGCAATAAAGTAAAGTAATTACATGGCGTTTTCATTGACACGCAGGTCATACAATAAATTAAGACAACTCCTATGGCTCCTGCCGGTTGTCATACTCATCGACATGCAAGTCGTGATTCCTATTACAAGAACATGATCAATCTCATACATCACATATATCATTCATCACATCCTTTTGGCCATATCACATCACATAGCATACCCTGCAAAAACAAGTTAGACGTCCTCTAATTGTTGTTGCATGTTTTACGTGGCTGCTATGGGATTCTAGCAACAACGTTTCTTACCTACGCAAAAGCCACAACGTGATATGCCAATTTCTATTTACCCTTCATAAGGACCCTTTTTATCGAATCCGATCCGACTAAAGTGGGAGAGACAGACACCCGCTAGCCACCTTATGCAACTAGTGCATGTCAGTCGTGTAGGGGAACACAGCAGAAAACAAAATTTTTTCGACCTACGCACCAGCCCAGGACCACTATGGAGACTGCATACATGGTTTGATCTTTTTCGTTACCGACTCGTAGCGCAGCGGGAAGTAGAGTCGATGACGATCGGCGGTGCAGATCCCCGCAGCTAGGATTTACAACCTCCCAACCGCGAGGATGTATACCCTCATCTGCTCCTCAGACAGCCCTCCAAGAGGCTGTCGAACAGCCCCCCCGGACGGTGTCGCGGACAGCCCTTCGGGAGGACCTTCGAAACTCGAACGGTCACTCGGACAGCCCTTTGGGAGGACCTTCGAAACTCGGACGGTCACACGGACAGCCCTTCGGGAGTCACTCACGAACTAAGACCGAAACTACGATCTCTCTACAGAGTTGCACACATACGGTGTCATCTATCCGGCAGGGCTTCGCCGTCCAGAACTAGTTCCTGCCGGAACCCAGACAGCCTTACGGCTCTACGAAACTCTTTTCGTGGGAGGGAGAAAAGAAGCCAGATAATGCATGGCATGTGTATGAGAGCAAGGGATGAGTGTGGAGAGCTGACGGAGAAGTATTTCATTTCTTCGTCTTCGGCATTCGCGTCGGTGGTCACCTTCACGAAGATTGCCACCACCTTGTCGATGCACCAGATAATATTGCTATCTCTATAGCTAACAAAATAATGCATTACAACAAGGTTGACACGCAGGTCATTAAAATGCAATCATATGGCTCCAGCCATCATGCCGAATCATGACACGCAGGTCATGTTAATCAAATTACATCATATAGTCATCTCATACATAATCGAATTAGTATGAGCACTGCTATACCACATCACATGCACATCCTGCAAAACCAAGTTAGACGCCTCTAATAGGTTTATGCAAAATTTTATTTTACGTGGCTTCTAAGGTTTTGACTTAAACCGCAGCTACCAACGTTTTATCATCAAGTATGATTATTCAGGTTGCTAGATTAACATCTCGGGGTGTATGAAACACGGGATAATTAAATCTCGAGCCCCATACTAAACTTCGTCATACGCATGACCCCCGTGCAGATCATATCTGCAATGCCCTTTCATCTGCGAATTTCATCTTTCTTTTGACTACGGCAGAACCCAAAGAACTGATAGCACTTCCATGATCAATCAGGATCACGGATTGCCAGAACTTTGTTAAATTCCACCATGCTGTCTCGAGATTGAGCAAACGCAAATTCTAGGGAAGCAACAAGAACCTCGGGTAACAGATTTCATCTGTCACCCGCATAAATAATTTTCAGCAATAGATCTCATCTACTACCTAATTATATTATGCAATACTCATACATCTCCATGTATTCTAGATCGAAACCTGCATCTACGCATAGCACGGCTCTTGATGCCACTTTAGGGGAACGCAGCAGAAAAAAAATGTTCCGACCTACGCACCAGCCCAGGACCACTATGGAGACTGCATACATGGTTTGATCTTTTTCGTTACCGGCTCGTAGCGCAGCGGGAAGTAGAGTCGATGATGATCGGCGGTGCAGATCCCCGCAGCTAGGATTTACAACCTCCCAACCGCGAGCATGTATACCCTCATCTGCTCCTCACGCAGCCCTCCAGGAGGCTGTCGAACAGCCCCCCCGGACGGTGTCGCGGACAGCCCTTCGGGAGGACCTTCGAAACTCGAACGGTCACTCGGACAGCCCTTCGGGAGGACCTTCGAAACTCGGACGGTCACACGGACAGCCCTTCGGGAGGCACTCACGAACTAAGACCGAAACTACGATCTCTCTACAGAGTTGCACACATACGGTGTCATCTATCCGGCAGGGCTTCGCCGTCCAGAACTAGTTCCTGCCGGAACCCAGACAGCCTTACGGCTCTACGAAACTCTTTTCGTGGGAGGGAGAAAAGAAGCCAGATAATGCATGGCATGTGTATGAGAGCAAGGGATGAGTGTGGAGGGCTGCCCCTCCACCTCTATTTATAGGAAATCCCAAGGGGGCAGGGTACTTTCACAAAAAACCCAAAATGCACATGAATGAAGTCCTTCCACAAGGACCTAGGAGTGAAACCAAGGAACAAGAGGGTCCCCAAGGGGGGATACCCCATGTGGCCGGCCACACCCCCATGAGGGGCCCAAAAAATGGCTCCTATCCATCCATGTCATCCCCAAGATCTTTTGGAGCAAAGCCCGAAAAGGTGGCTTTCCATAAAGTAACCATAAAGCTGATTTTCACTATTCATGACGACATTTTTCAGCGTCTGATCGAACTGAAAATATTTATGTGGGCTAAGAACATTTCCAGTACCCACTCAAATGATTTTCAACGCGTTCCGAAACAATTCCGGTTTTAGTGATTTTCATCTGCGAAACGCATCTGAAGTGGCTCCGGCAGCTCCGGAACATTTCCGGTTTTTATCTCAGAAAATTCCAAAAAGCTTCCAGAATGATTCTGGCATCCTCCAAGAATTATCAGGCATGTGCCGAAACCAATTTGACTTAATGGTGTATCCCAAAACAACTTTTCGGTATCATCGAAACTTATCCGATGACTTCTCTCTGCGGTACGATTCCGCTGTCCGCAACTTTTCGGTGTCCGAAACTTTTTCGGTGATTTTCTCTCAGACTCCCTGTCTAGTATTCAGCAGATAGATGACCCTTAAGCGTGTGACCCTATAGGTTCGGCGAAGTATAGACATGACCCGGAACCCCTTCCGATCAATGATCAACATCGGAGCGGTGGACACCCATATTGACCCCTATACCCACACGAATAAATATTCGAGTGAACCTCCAGTTGCCGTGTGCTATTCCTGTTGCTTCGCGATATGTTACAAATACCCGAGGTGAGACATGTTGGCATTCCCGTGGATCAACAACTTGTCCACTATGCTAGTTACCTCGTTACCGGTATTGTTCTCTTTTCTCGTTATCGTGTTCCGGCATCCCCGTGATCAAACCACAAAGTGTCTGGCCAGACGATGATGGATACCGTAACACCGAGAGGGCCCAGAGATATCTCTCCATCGTCGGAGGAGCAAATCCCAATCTTGAGCTATCAAGTTACTTGACACACTTTTCCATGAACCCGTAAGCCGCCGTAATAGCCACCCATTTACGGATGACGTTTAACAAACCCCAAAGTTCATGAAGCAAGCATGAAGAAACTCGATACTCTCATGGTCTAAGGAATCATGCAAACGTTAACCATCTCTGTGTTATGTACCAATAAACTTGTGACGAATGAATCTCATAGCATAACATCATGCCGGGTCGATTCAACACAAATGTTCTCTTAACATTATGCCCTCAAGGTTGCTGACATAGACATGCCCATGATCAGGAAAACATAACCATCATGCAACACTTGAGCTAGTCTTAGAGGCCAGACTAGGAATACATTTTACCGTTTATTATTCCACACATGCATATGAGTCTTCCTCCGAGCCTCGTGGTTATTGCAGACTCGAGAACCATAGCAGTTATAGCATGGAACATAAACATAATTATGAACTCGGAGATAAATAATATCATTTATTATTGCCTCTAGGGCATATCTCCTACAGACTCCCACTTGCACTAGAGTCAATAATCTAGTTAATGCTAATGCACTTTACACCTGTGGCACGCCGGTGTAAATATGCTTCGCTTGTGGTATAGCCTGATGTCCAACAGATCTGACGACTTCAGTTTCGTGTGTATCTTTGCATGTCCTCGCGTTTTCACGTTTTCACAAAATTCATATTTTGTGTGGACTTGGCTTTGTATGTATGTGAATCACAGGTCGAACCTGGATTCCTCAGACCGAGTTATGGAGCAACTACCTGCAGTAGTGTCCCATTGTCAAAAGCCATCTTGGAACTATACTAAGTTCATGAATGAACTATATGATTCAACATCTTCTTTGTCGCTTCTAAAGCGTCAACATACTTAGCCCTTGTTATAGAATTCGCCACGGTAACTAGTTTGAACAAATTCCAACTAACTGTGCCACCACATTGTGTGTTACACAAAACCCTTAACTTAAATCGAAAATCGCACGGTGAAAAGATGAAGACTATCGATGTAACATTTTACAATGAACTCTTCATGATCTCCGCTTGCAAGAAAACATATCATCAGTACTTACTCTAGTACTCAATGACATCTTTCACTGTTGTCCCACGATCAGTACTTTGATCACTTTAGTATCCATACTCGCAACACCTTGGGAGTATCGGACATATCTGGTTGTTTTACATACCATGGAATACATGATTAATCCAAACACAAAAGTGTGTGGAATCTGCATCATGTATTTTACTCATCAGTGTTTTGGGACACCGAGTCTTGCAAAAACTCCTTCCATGTGACTTTGGCAAGAATCACTCCTTGGCGTTTTAAATGCTAAAAGGTTTTAGCATCTTGTCAATATGTATTCATTGCTTAGCCCCATTAGGTAAATCTATCTCCATAGATCATCATGCCTAATATTGAGGCTATTTAGCCTAAGCACTTCATCGAAAAACTATTTTCAAATGAAGTCCTAATTCGTGTCAAGAAATTTATTTCCAATTACCAATGTGCCAAGCACATAAGGTTTTTAGAAATATTATTACGCTCCCACTTACTTTCTTGAATTACAAGCATCTTCGTTACCCATTGATGAAGTCAAAACCCCTTTGACCATTTCATCAAAGCACGAAGATTCCAACTCCATTTTGCTCTCTTCTGTCCATTGCTGGAACTCTGAAGTTTGCATACCTACTAGCATCCTCTGGATCGACAAATTACTTTGGACTGTATCATATACAAGTCCTAGCTTTCATTTCCATCAGATGGAAATCCTTTTATCATCCATGTTTCATATCTCATGATTGAAATATGTATTAATTGCTAGTTCAACCCGAACCGACTTTAAGCATCGCTACGATGAAAACAACCTCATCGTAGTCAACTCTTGAACTTGTTATTTCAACAAGTTGAGCTTTATGGATAAAACATTTTTATCCATATCAGTTTTAAGTTCCATAAATATTCGTTAGACTCTAAGTCTTCCGAAAGGTGTATCAAGGTTTTAATCTTGAATCACTTATATGGAAACTAACTTGGGTTGTATTGGCATTTAGCCAATTCCGGAGTCAGGGCCCATCAACGCTTCCTTGTGTATCGTAGGTATAATGTTGTCTAACAACAATATCTCGTTTGCGCACCTGAGAGGTTTGCACGAGCCTTGCCTACGTGGTTCAGCTGCAAGTTCGACCGAAGTTCATACATTTTATTGTAGAGACTTCCGTATCAGTCGCAGTAGGAAACTCTGGAATTACTTCCAAGGTCTCTTTCCTTTTATCTGATGACTTAGATACTGTTTATCTCGTCGAGTTGCACTATTCTCCCACTCACCTTTTTGAAAGAACCATTCTCTTTAAAGTACACCGTTTCGCGGCAAAACTATTTCCCTCGGTATAGTGAGGGAGGAATACCCAACATTTTGGTATAACCTACAAAGTAGCACTTGTCTGATTTGGAATAGGTTTGTAACCTTTTACACAAGCCCCACATTCCAAATGTTAAGAAAAGATATAACATGGTTGGGCGTACCATACCATGGCTTCATTTCAACAGACCCGATGTAGCTCTTTTCAGTGTAAAAGCCGCAGTCTCTAAAGCATCACTTTAAAAAGGATAATGGCAAATTTATTTATGTCATCTTTGACCTTACCATGTCATAAATGGTTAGATTACATCTCCACGGACTTTTCACTTGCTGCGGTGTTCCGGGAGGTGCAATTTATGAAACCCCTTTCACAACTCATCAGACATTCGCTAAACATGTAACTCAAATATTCCTTTGTGCAATCAAATTGCAGAAACATAATTTTCTTGTTACAATAACTTCTACTTCATTTTTGAAAACCTTTCGAATGATTTCAAAAGATCCAGACTTACGTCTCATCAAGTAAATATCCATATATCTACTTGAGTCATTTCTGAAGATAAATAAATCCACCACTAACAACACTTATCGGACTACACACATCAAATGTATGATCACTAATAAGTTTGCTGTTCGTTCCTTATTGCCTGTGAACGGTATTTTAGTCACTTCACTTTTCGGAGGAAAGTTGCAAGTGTCAGATGATTCAAAATCAAAAAGACTTCAAAATCCATCATAATGGAATTTTCCATGCGGGTTTCTCCAATGTGACCAAATGTAGTGCCACACTTGTGTGGTATTCTTTTAGTCTTGCGACATTTAGCGTCAGTGTTATGGATGTATCATATTACCCTCAATATTCATAACATACGTCCCATCTTGGATGGAAGCATGGCCCTTCATGTTATTCATAATACTTAACAACAATTGTTGTTTTTATGAACAACTCTTTTGCAACAAACATTGTGCAATGGGCTTGAGTGTATGAAACTCTAAAATGAATTATGAAAGTAAACCCAGAGGTATTGTATTATTATCAATATTCATAACATACATCTCATTCATAATGAAAGTATGGCCCTAGTGTTATTCATAACATCGAACATAAAAGGTTCTCTTATGAACAACCTTCTTGCAAGATACCTTATGCAATGGGCTAGAGTTTGTAAAACTCTAAATGAATTATGAAAATAAATACAGACGGCAATACACCGATGGAAGGTATAGTAACATTTACTATGTTCCCTGTGTACACCTTAACCTCATTTCTGGCTAGTCTTTTTAGGCCACAGTAGCTCTTACAGTGATTCGCAATTGAATGCAATCGAGCGGGTATCTTTGTGATTAACTCACAATACCCAAGAATTAGTGATTAACATGTTTAACCATAATTCCCAAGAACTATATCTTTGACCAGCCTACTATACAACAAAAACTTGTATGACATTCATACATGAGCTGGATATTCCAGTCATCTTTCTTTCTGCCTTTTTACTTCTAACAGTTTAACTTTTAGTATTTCTCCTACTCGCAAAAGAAGCACCCAACTTAAGAGTGGCGTTAGCCCCAGACTTCCTAGGCGTGTAAGTCATACTAACACCCTTTGGACACTTCCTTTCTCTTTAAGTTGTTGTTTTATTCACCTTTCATTATATGACAGGCGTTCTTCTGGATCCCTTTCCCAACAGTCAAATGCACAGTAAACACTTTTACTAATACTTGCAAACAAACATTCCTTTGTTTGTATCTGAAAATAATTTTCAGTTCCATGAATATCATATAACTATCCCAACTTTCGAAGTTTGGGTTTCATGGAAGCAAACATATTGCACTTGACTGAAACGGAATTATAGCTTTTGGATCGAAGGACGAGAGTCACATGATCCATAGCTTTAGCGGGAGGATACGGAAAGCATGCGATAGGACAAAGTCCTTCTCGGCAATTTTGAGGACAATCCTCATATTACGTTACCAATCGTAAAGTTTTAACCAGATATTTAACAGTTATTCAATTTTAATAGGGAAGGTGGAAACGCGAGCCATTATTCTACAACTATTTTGCAAGAAACACTTAGACAATGTTCATAATTAATTGCACTGAGAATTAAACATGTTAATTCAATAGTGCGCTCCCACTCAAATCAATATCTCTCACAATTAATTTTGAGTGATACAAGATCCAGACTTCAATTCATCGCCATAGAATCATCATCTCATAACGGGAATTTTAATCGGTAGGCCAACTTGCCGATCACATCTCTATGTGACTCTTGCTCATCTTTCGATGCGTGTGTTCCGAGCTCAGGACGATCCTGCCATGAACGTCAAGACAACCAAGTGATCTTGCTGCGAGGTCTGACCTCACCCGCCTCACACTTCTCTAATCGTTCGTACCCATGCATCCATGGCGCACCCCGAAAAGATAGGTGCCGTGACGGTGCTACACTTGGGAGAACACTAACTACTTGATATTTTAAGTGAGAGATCACCCTAATAAAAGCGACTACCGCGCAATCAAGAAGGGTGCATCATAAGGGATAAACGTCTCAGGCAATTCATAATAGCATGATATGGTATAGCCCTTTCTGACGGAGAAGTATTTCATTTCTTCGTCTTCGGCATTCGCGTCGGTGGTCACCTTCACGAAGATTGCCACCACCTTGTCGATGCACCAGATAATATTGCTATCTCTATAGCTAACAAAATAATGCATTACAACAAGGTTGACACGCAGGTCATTAAAATGCAATCATATGGCTCCAGCCATCATGCCGAATCATGACACGCAGGTCATGTTAATCAAATTACATCATATAGTCATCTCATACATAATCGAATTAGTATGAGCACTGCTATACCACATCACATGCACATCCTGCAAAACCAAGTTAGACGCCTCTAATAGGTTTATGCAAAATTTTATTTTACGTGGCTTCTAAGGTTTTGACTTAAACCGCAGCTACCAACGTTTTATCATCAAGTATGATTATTCAGGTTGCTAGATTAACATCTCGGGGTGTATGAAACACGGGATAATTAAATCTCGAGCCCCATACTAAACTTCGTCATACGCATGACCCCCGTGCAGATCATATCTGCAATGCCCTTTCATCTGCGAATTTCATCTTTCTTTTGACTACGGCAGAACCCAAAGAACTGATAGCACTTCCATGATCAATCAGGATCACGGATTGCCAGAACTTTGTTAAATTCCACCATGCTGTCTCGAGATTGAGCAAACGCAAATTCTAGGGAAGCAACAAGAACCTCGGGTAACAGATTTCATCTGTCACCCGCATAAATAATTTTCAGCAATAGATCTCATCTACTACCTAATTATATTATGCAATACTCATACATCTCCATGTATTCTAGATCGAAACCTGCATCTACGCATAGCACGGCTCTTGATGCCACTTTAGGGGAACGCAGCAGAAAAAAAATGTTCCGACCTACGCACCAGCCCAGGACCACTATGGAGACTGCATACATGGTTTGATCTTTTTCGTTACCGGCTCGTAGCGCAGCGGGAAGTAGAGTCGATGACGATCGGCGGTGCAGATCCCCGCAGCTAGGATTTACAACCTCCCAACCGCGAGCATGTATACCCTCATCTGCTCCTCACGCAGCCCTCCAGGAGGCTGTCGAACAGCACCCCCGGACGGTGTCGCGGACAGCCCTTCGGGAGGACCTTCGAAACTCGAACGGTCACTCGGACAGCCCTTCGGGAGGACCTTCGAAACTCGGACGGTCACACGGACAGCCCTTCGGGAGGCACTCACGAACTAAGACCGAAACTACGATCTCTCTACAGAGTTGCACACATACGGTGTCATCTATCCGGCAGGGCTTCGCCGTCCAGAACTAGTTCCTGCCGGAACCCAGACAGCCTTACGGCTCTACGAAACTCTTTTCGTGGGAGGGAGAAAAGAAGCCAGATAATGCATGGCATGTGTATGAGAGCAAGGGATGAGTGTGGAGGGCTGCCCCTCCACCTCTATTTATAGGAAATCCCAAGGGGGCAGGGTACTTTCACAAAAAACCCAAAATGCACATGAATGAAGTCCTTCCACAAGGACCTAGGAGTGAAACCAAGGAACAAGAGGGTCCCCAAGGGGGGATACCCCATGTGGCCGGCCACACCCCCATGAGGGGCCCAAAAAATGGCTCCTATCCATCCATGTCATCCCCAAGATCTTTTGGAGCAAAGCCCCAAAAGGTGGCTTTCCATAAAGTAACCATAAAGCTGATTTTCACTATTCATGACGACATTTTTCAGCGTCTGATCGAACTGAAAATATTTATGTGGGCTAAGAACATTTCCAGTACCCACTCAAATGATTTTCAACGCGTTCCGAAACAATTCCGGTTTTAGTGATTTTCATCTGCGAAACGCATCTTAAGTGGCTCCGGCAGCTCCGGAACATTTCCGGTTTTTATCTCAGAAAATTCCAAAAAGCTTCCAGAATGATTCTGGCATCCTCCAAGAATTATCAGGCATGTGCCGAAACCAATTTGACTTAATGGTGTATCCCAAAACAACTTTTCGGTATCATCGAAACTTATCCGATGACTTCTCTCTGCGGTACGATTCCGCTGTCCGAAACTTTTCGGTGTCCGAAACTTTTTCGGTGATTTTCTCTCAGACTCCCTGTCTAGTATTCAGCAGATAGATGACCCTTAAGCGTGTGACCCTATAGGTTCGGCGAAGTATAGACATGACCCGGAACCCCTTCCGATCAATGATCAACATCGGAGCGGTGGACACCCATATTGACCCCTATACCCACACGAATAAATATTCGAGTGAACCTCCAGTTGCCGTGTGCTATTCCTGTTGCTTCGCGATATGTTACAAATACCCGAGGTGAGACATGTTGGCATTCCCGTGGATCAACAACTTGTCCACTATGCTAGTTACCTCGTTACCGGTATTGTTCTCTTTTCTCGTTATCGTGTTCCGGCATCCCCGTGATCAAACCACAAAGTGTCTGGCCAGACGATGATGGATACCGTAACACCGAGAGGGCCCAGAGATATCTCTCCATCGTCGGAGGAGCAAATCCCAATCTTGAGCTATCAAGTTACTTGACACACTTTTCCATGAACCCGTAAGCCGCCGTAATAGCCACCCATTTACGGATGACGTTTAACAAACCCCAAAGTTCATGAAGCAAGCATGAAGAAACTCGATACTCTCATGGTCTAAGGAATCATGCAAACGTTAACCATCTCTGTGTTATGTACCAATAAACTTGTGACGAATGAATCTCATAGCATAACATCATGCCGGGTCGATTCAACACAAATGTTCTCTTAACATTATGCCCTCAAGGTTGCTGACATAGACATGCCCATGATCAGGAAAACATAACCATCATGCAACACTTGAGCTAGTCTTAGAGGCCAGACTAGGAATACATTTTACCGTTTATTATTCCACACATGCATATGAGTCTTCCTCCGAGCCTCGTGGTTATTGCAGACTCGAGAACCATAGCAGTTATAGCATGGAACATAAACATAATTATGAACTCGGAGATAAATAATATCATTTATTATTGCCTCTAGGGCATATCTCCTACAAGTCGGTGGAACCTGTCTCACGTAAGTGTACGTGTAAGGTCGGTCCGGGCCGCTTCATCCCACGATGCCGCCGAATCAAGATAAGACTAGTAACGGCAAGTAAATTGACAAAATCGACGCCCACAACTACTTTGTGTTCTACTCGTGCATAGAAACTACGCATAGACCTAGCTCATGATGCCACTATTGGGGAACGTAGCAGAAACTCAAAATTTTCTACGCATCACCAAGAACAATCTATGGAGTAATCTAGCAACGAGGGGAAGGAGAGTGCATCTACATACCATTGTAGATCGCGATGCGGAAGCGTTGCAAGAACGCGGATGAGGGAGTCGTACTCGTAGTGATTCAGATCGCGGTTGATTCCGATCTAAGCACCGAAGAACGGTGCCTCCGCGTTCAACACACGTGCAGCCCGGTGACGTCTCCCACGCCTTGATCCAGCAAGGAGAGAGGGAGAGGTTGGGGAAGACTCCATCCAGCAGCAGCACGACGGCGTGGTGGTGATGGAGGAGCGTGGCAATCCCGCAGGGCTTCGCCAAGCACCGCGGGAGAGGAGGAGGAGGGAGAGGGGTAGGGCTGCGCCGAAAGAGAGACGTTCTCATGTGTCTTGGGCAGCCCAAACCTCAACTATATATAGGGGGTGAGGGGGCTGCGCCCCCTCTAGGGTTCCCACTCCAAGAGGAGGCGGCCAGCCCTAGATCCCATCGAAGGGGGGCGGCCAAGGGGAGGAGAGGGGGGGGGGGCGCCACTAGGGTGGGCCTCAAGGCCCATCTGGACCTAGGGTTTGCCCCCTCCCACTCTCCCATGCGCTTGGGTCTTGGTGGGGGGGCGCACCAGCCCACCTGGGGCTGGTCCCCTCCCACACTTGGCCCACGCAGCCTTCTGGGGCTGGTGGCCCCACTTGGTGGACCCCCGGGACCCTCCCGGTGGTCCCGGTACATTACCGATATCACCCGAAACTTTTCCGGTGACCAAAATAGGACTTCCCATATATAAATCTTTACCTCCGGACCATTCCGGAACTCCTCTTGACGTCCGGGATCTCATCCGGGACTCCGAACAACATTTGGTTACCACATACATACTTTCCCTATAACCCTAGCGTCATCGAACCTTAAGCGTGTAGACCCTACGGGTTCGGGAACCATGCAGACATGACCGAGACGTTCTCCGGTCAATAACCAATAGCGGGATCTGGATACCCATGTTGGCTCCCACATGTTCCACGATGATCTCATCGAATGAACCACGATGTCGGGGATTCAATCAATCCCGTATACAATTCCCTTTGTCAATCGATATGTTACTTGCCCGAGATTCGATCGTCGGTATCCCGATACCTTGTTCAATCTCGTTACCGGCAAGTCTCTTTACTCGTTCCGTAACTCACATCATCCCGTGATCAACTCCTTGGTCACATTGTGCACATTATGAAGATGTCCTACCGAGTGGGCCCAGAGATACCTCTCCGTTTACACGGAGTGACAAATCCCAGTCTCGATTCGTGCCAACCCAACAGACACTTTCGGAGATACCTGTAGTGCACCTTTATAGCCACCCAGTTATGTTGTGACGTTTGGTACACCCAAAGCATTCCTACGATATCCGGGAGTTGCACAATCTCATGGTCTAAGGAAATGATACTTGACATTAGAAAAGCTCTGAGCAAACGAACTACACGATCTTGTGCTAGGCTTAGGATTGGGTCTTGTCCATCACATCATTCTCCTAATGATGTGTGGCTCAGACATTTCATCGAACACCTCATGTGCATAGGAGGTGAGCTAGAGCACCCAAATGCCCTCCCCTCGCCGGCCAGAAAAAACAGAGCACTGTGGAGTGCTCTGCTGTGGCGATGGGGTATATATAGGCAACTCATTGGTCCCGGTTCGTGGCACCAACCGGGACTAAAGGGGGGGCATTGGTCCCGGTTGGTGCCACGAACCGGTACGCATGCCCCCCTTTAGGCCCGGTTGGTGGCACCAACCGGGACCAAAGGCCTTGTGCTGCCCCGCATCAAAAGTTTAGTCCCACCTCGCTAGTTGAGAGAGCTCGAGAGTGGTTTATAAGCGCTGCTGCGCCCACCCTCTCGAGCTCCTCTCAACTGCAGGCTTTCGGGCCAAACCGTTCTCTTTGCCTGTGGGGCCTACTGGGCCTTCTGCGGGCCTGAATCCTGGCCCATGGATGGGTTTCAAGTCGTATTCAGGCCGTGGTGGCCCAGTAGGTGGCATAATTTTTTCCCTGTTTTTTGTTTTCTCTTTTGCTTTATTTATTTTGTTTTGTTTCTACTTACAACAAAAAACTTATTTATTTTATTCCATTTTGTTTCTAATTACTTATGTATTTTACTTTATTTATTTTATTTATATTTATTTTACTGCTGCTATTTTTATTTATTTTACTGCTGCTATTTTTATTTATTTTATTAAGGTTTATTTATTTTATTTACTATAGTTTATTTTATTAAGGTTTATTTATTTTATTAAGGTTTATTTATTTTATTTACTATAAAAAAATGAACATAGATGCGCCTATAGAGAAAATTCAACCTAAATTCATAATAAATTTTTATGAAATTCAAAGAAATTTACTCTGAATTTAGGTCAAATTTCCTGTATAAGGGCATCTATTTTCACTATGAGAGGAGCTCAACAAGGCAAAGAGGGACGGACTTATAAACCGGTGTGAGCGCCCTTCGGTTGGTGAGGTGGGACTAAACTCTGACCGCTACTAGGACCAACCCTTTACTCCCGGTTTGTGGTATGAACCGGGACTAAAGGGTGAGCCTCTGGTCCCAGTTCAAGCCATCAACCGGGACCAATGGTGGTGGGCCAGGAGCGAGGCCCATTGGTCCCGGTTTGTCCCACCAACCGGGACCAAAGGGGCCGGACGAACCGGGACCAATGCCCCCACAAGGCCCGGCAGCCCCCTGGCCGCACGAACCGGGACCAATGCTCACATTAGTCCCGGTTCGTGACTGAACCGGGACTAATATGGCCCGTCCTCCGGTGCCTCCTGCCTGCCTCCACCTGGCTGGCTCGTGACCTGTGTATTTATAGGCAAGGTCGATACAAGGTGCGCGCAGCGCCGGCCGTTCGGCCGTTCCAATTTTCTGGACGAGATATTAAGATAAACGCGTTGATGTTTATCTTTCAATCTCTTGCACGCGTATGAGTATACATGCAGTGTACGGCACGCCATTAATCGGGTATTCTGCCACATGTGCGTACATATCAGCCGGTACGCGGGTATTTAGGCATGCGTACATCCATACCGGCGAGACATAGACGTTTCGGGTATGCGTACATACTTCAGGATACGTGTGTATTATAGAATTACTTAGCACTGGGTAAGACCTACCGCATGCATGCACTAGCACGTAACTGCACCAAATCCTGATGCATATGTATGTAGTTTCACCAAGTCTTGTTGCATGCATGTGTGGTAGCACATGCCCAATATGCATGGCCATGCACTGCAACTGCACCCCAACGTACATCCGAGAACTTGGGCTAGCTAATTAATTAACCGGCCATTAGCCTATAAAAATAACATTCGCTCAGGATTTTCAATGTATGGACACTGGGCACGTGCATGATACACATGCAATATCCATGGGCACTTCCTGCTCCACAAAAATTCATAGGCTCCTCAAGTTATGAGGCAAGGGAGAAAAAGATTTTGGTACAAATTATCATCAAACAACTTTTTATTTCGTACAAAACGTAGTACAAAATCTCGTCGAACACTGTTTACCTGTTCTCGTATTGTGTTTTCTTCGTTCTATAATGAAAAGGCAGAACATGTACTATTGGCCGTCAAAAAGTAACGACGTATGACAGTGACAATTTGTTTTGGGATAATTGGTTTTATGCCCCTAGTTGGGTCACACTCGGCTGGTTTACCCCTAATTTCCAAAAATACGCATTACTGCCCAAACCACTTTGCTCTTCTTATTATTTTGCCCATAACTTCATAAAAAATTCATACTAATTACTCGGAAAATTTTAAATATATCAAAATGTTCAAAGAAACATCACCTATATGTGCATGCCATTTGCATTGATGACAAAAGTGTTGGAAATTTCCCATCACCTATATGAGCCAACATTGAGATGGAGACTTTACAATACTTTTCTCATGAATGGAAATGTCATGCACATGTAGGTGATGTTTTCTGAACATTTTGATATATTTTTTACATTTTTCCGAGTTAGTATGAATTTGTTATGAAGTTTTCAAATGACGGTCAAACGGTCAAAGGGCAAAAGCATAAGACGAACAAAGTGGTTTGGGCAGGAACACGTGTTTTTGGAAACAAGGGGTAAACCAGCCGATTGTGACCCAACTAGGAGCATAAAACCAATTATCCCATTTGTTTTTGTCACAATTGTGAGAATATCAAGCATTTATGGCCCAATTGAACCCATCTTCTATTTATAAAATAAATGAAAACTTTGTTTGTGACAAGAGACTGTCCATTTTCTGTTTTCAACATACCATTGGTACATGTTTAAGAACTTTTTTTTAACTTATGATTTTTCTGACCTATGTTGGTTCGTGCTTGGGACTTCCATATTTCCTTTTAGTCTCACCCATCAATTTTTCTTGTATATGATATTTTTCTGAATTTTAATTCACACGAGTCAATCGATAATTGTATATAAACTTGTTATAATTAGATTCTCCCAAGTAATTCTATTGAATAGATTTTTAGAGCTATGTTGGCTCTCTTTTGGTATATGTCTCCATATCTAATGTTATAATGTGATCGAAAAGTGCAGTGGCAACTAGTCACGCAATAAATAAAATTCGTTCGTACTAATACCATAGCCACTTTCCTCTACACAGCAATGGACATGTTCCACTGAGAACACCTCGCTGGTACGGCTGTTGCTTGTACCATGTCGAAGCAACTGAACACAGCAATCCTCTCATTTGAGAGAGCAAGATTGGAACAAACACACCGCTCCCCTTTTCCAAGGGACTACAAAAGCACTTGAGCAAATATACCATTGTTCTTATTCAAGAGCAAGAAGAGACATGCCTTAGGATATTGTAGAAACACCCTACACGTCTTCATCTTGCTTTGCCATTGAAACACGAGAGATATTTGTTAGGATTAGGAATCATCCGGATTCACTCTGGTGCTAGGATTCAAAGACGACCATTCAATGAGATTTCTGGTCTGTGATACAAATGGAAAAGTAGCAGTGAAAAACATATCCATGTGTCAAATGACCACATGATTTGATGCCCTACACGGTCGCAAGCCCACCCCATCGTTGTGTTCATCATCTTTGATCTTAACAGGTCGAACTACCTCTGGATCATTGAACTAACGCCCACCGAGGTAGAGGCGGAAGTAGAAACTCGTGCACTCGGAGCAACATGTGAATACAGCCACGTGGGCGCTTGCATCGCAGCCATTGTTATTGCTCTAGGTGCATCTACAACTTGAGTTTTTGGGCGTCGCTATGAGAGCACTTCTACCCACTACTGCAGAACCGGGGTTTAGCGCCGATTCGTAAGGGCCTTTAGTGCCGGTTCCACAACCGGCACTAAAGAGTGGGGACTAAAGGACCCCCCCCCCTTTTGTACCGGTTCATCACGAACCGGCGCTAAAGTGCCACCACGTGGCACGAGCCAGGCCCGGGTGCGTGCAGGACATTAGTACCGGTTGGTAACACCAACCGGTACTAAATGTTTGGGTGTGTTTTGGTATTATTTTTTATTTTTCCTTTAATTTTGTGTTTTCAATTTAATTTAGTGATTATTTAGTTGTTAAATCATTAGGTGAAAGTACCGCAGATTAGTTTCGACTGGATGCATGTGGATCCTAGCTAAGTGATCAAGTACATTCCATATCCATATTATACTTGATCACCTATAATTAAGTGGTCAAGTATAATATGGATATGGCATATACTTTATCACTTAGCTAGGATCCATCCAACTGAAACTAATCTGCAGTTTCTTTTATAACTGATATAATAACTCATCATCATCATCATCATCATCATCATCATCATCATATTAATATAAAAACTCTTGCATCATATCATCAACAACAGTAAATTAGCTAGCTAAAAATCATCATAGTCGTCATTACCACTGTTTAATCATCATAGTCATTACCGCTATCTAATCAGCACCAACACTAGCTTAAAGAAAAAACATTCACTTGTACCAGAAGCAAAGATATCATCGAGTTCAACATGGTCATCATATTATAATTGTTCATAACACCACAAAAGCAAATCATCCTTTGATATTAAGTTCAGGACGAAGAACACGGACATGAAAGGACAAAAGTACTAAGAGCATGAACTAGCTAAATCACTCCTGGTGCTCTCTCTCAGGTAAAATAGCATAGAACATGTATAGCTCTCCTGATTCATCATACTGGAGCATGCAGATGAACCTGTCTCCTAATCGTGGGATGCGCTTCTCATTGCTGCCACCTAGTACTTCTCTGGGATCGTTAAGAATTTTGCTCCAATCTTTCACTATTAAGCATTCATCGCTTTTAGAAATCCTGAATGCACTCATGTGCAATGTAGGATATCTTGGCCGTAAGCTAAGCATTGACATGTGACCTTGAGTCTCGATCCAGTGAGGCACAACTGTCATCGGGAGTCCCTGTTGAAGAACATCATATAGTAATTAATATACTTAGCAATGAAAGTTTAGCAAAAAAATAATGTATGCAAAAGATGAACTGAGGACAAATAGTAAAAATCTTACCATCTTTCGTAAATAGATGTGACCGTAGTTCAATACGATCACTATTGGTCGCACGTTTTGAGTACTAACATTTCTAAGTGCAGGAAGAAAATTTGTCTTAACAGTATGAAGATCCTCAAGCCATGAAACATAATGACTTATCTCCTCGCAGTTTAGTTCAGCTCCGGGACAGTAGTAGGTCCTGTCTACCAAGCGCCGGACATGTTTGCTTGAATGAAATAAGCTGTCAATAGAAATTAGTTGTCAACTATTTTTGAATAAACAATATCAAAGACATAAATATGGTTGAGAAACTCACATAATGGTAGAACTGGAGGCGTCTGCACATCGACCCAGATGTCTCTATTACCTTCAATATCATCTTCCGGACGAATATCAAAGGTGATAACCATATTAGGCTAAAATGCATAAGCCTTGCATAGTGCTTGCCAAGTTTTGCATTCAAAATAGGTGTACGTGTCTGCATTCTATAATTTGACGTTGAAAGTATAACCACTCGGTCTTCAGGTAAACTCTCTTTACCTCCATAGTTTCCATAGCACTGAAACCTATCTTATCCAAGACAAAAATTCTTGCATGGCAGGGGATGCGCTAGTAGAATAGTGAAAATTTAAAATTATAAGTTGAAGCAAATGAAGCATATATAAGTCATGCTTAATTACGAAAAAAGACTTGTCGTCGTGACTTACTGTATCCACTTCGAAGGTCTCATCCAGCTTGATGCTGAAGCGCCTATCATCAACAAGTAAATTTCTATCGCACAAGCCGCGCTGGTCTTCACAGTATTCGCACTTAATGAAATCTTTTTCGTCATCAGACGACATTTCCTATGTTCATATAGGTGAGACATTAAACACTTACTAGTTCTATTAATTCAACTAATTCTACTACTTCTATTAGTTCAACTAGTTATATTAATTCAACTAAATCAACTAAGCATTTAATAAAAATAAACTTGTTCTATTAATTTTCTTATTAAATAAAGTAGCTAGTTCTATATAGTAATATTTTAATTAGATCATCAAATCTCAGATATCAAAATTTTCTTACTAAAAATAAA
>NC_057799.1:21829006-21830132 GCF_018294505.1 Triticum aestivum
GCGATGGGCGACGGCGCGGCGGCGGCGATGTCCCACGAAGAAGTTGGAGAAGAAGTGGGTCGATGAAACAGATTTTTTCGTAAGTGCCATATATATAGGAGGGGCCTTTAGTACCGGTTGGAGCCACCAACCGGTACTAAAGGCCAATTTTCGTCAGGTCAAGCGGCGGAAACGGCCCCCTTTAGTACCGGTTCATGGCTTGAACCGGTACTAAAGGTCCACACATAGTACCGGTTGGAGCCACCAACCGGTACTAATGGTTGTGCGCTGCCACCAGCGGTGCATAATGTTTAGTCCCACCTCGCCGAGTGAAGGGCAGCCGCACAGATTTATAAACCCAGCAGCGGCTGCTCCTTCAAACTTCTCTATATAGCAGGCTTCTGGGCCTAACTTCGGCGCGCTGCCCTGTGAGCCTCCTGGCCCTTCTGGGCCTGTATTTGCAAACCCTAGGTCTGGCAGGCCCACTGGGTAGCGCCCCAACAATTTTTTATATAATTTTCTTCTATTTATTTCTGAGTAGTTTTTTTTGCTGTATTTAGTTTCTTTGTGAATATAATAATTTTTTATATAGTTTTTTTTTCTTTTCTGCATTATTTATTTTCTGCTATTTATTTTTTAGTAATTTTTTATATACTTTTTGTCTTTTCTGTTTTATTTATTTTCTGTTTTATTATGATGCATACTGAACGCAAAAATAGGCTGGAGTTCAAATAAGTTTAAAAAACATTGAAGTGCCCGTGTAACAGATGACTTCTCGTCCGAAACCCTGATACTCCGAAAGAGATTGTCCAGTTTGTACACGAGGTGCGTCCAGTTTTCGCCGTGACCCTCTCTACTCTTTTGCACATGCTATGCGGGTGAAATGATGATACCATGCCAAGTTCCAACATTTTCAGAGTTCATTTTGTAGTGATTTTCAATTTCACCGTCATTCAGCTCTCTAAACAAATCGGTAAATGACCGAAAAACAACAAATGATGTCAGAACGTGTTGGAAATTGATGACGTCGCTTTGAATGATGCATACTGAACGCAAAAATAGGCTGGAGTTCAAATAAGTTTAAAAAACATTGAAGTGCCCGTGTAACAGATGAGTTCTCGTCCAAAACCATGATACACCGAAAGAG
>NC_057799.1:21831205-21834234 GCF_018294505.1 Triticum aestivum
GGAGTTCAAATAAGTTTAAAAAACATTGAAGTGCCCGTGTAACAAATGAGTTCTCGTCCGAAACCCTGATACTCCGAAAGATATTGTCCAGTTTGTACACGAGGTGCGTCCAGTTTTCGTCGTGACCCTCTCTACTCTGTTGCACATGCTATGCGGGTGAAATGATGATACCATGCCAAGTTCCAACATTTTCAGAGTTCATTTTGTAGTGATTTTCAATTTCACCGTCATTTAGCTCTCTAAACAAATCGGTAAATGACTAAAAACAGCAAATGATGTCAGAACGTGTTGGAAATTGATGACGTCGCTTTGAATGATGCATACTGAACGCAGAAATAGGCTGGAGTTCAAATAAGTTTAAAAAACATTGATTATCATAAAAAATACATTGATTATCAATGATCTTTTTGTGTACAATCTGAATTGTCAATATGAGTCCTCAACGGTTTAGAAAACGGTGAAGACTCATATTACGACCACAAATTCTACACATAGAGTTCAATGAAGACCAAGTGCTTGTGATAGTTTGAGAAGTAACATATTTAAGGTGGTAAAAATCTTGCTAGGGGAGCGAGGTGGGACTAAAAACAGCCTGCCACAACCTCTTTACTACTGGTTCGTGCCATGAACCGGTACTAAAGGTGCTGGCCGGGCCCCATTCTCTTTAGTACCGATTCGTGGCATGAACCGGTACTAAAAGTTCGCCCCGAACCGGTACTAAAGATCTCCTCCCGCCTAGCCGTTTGAACCGGCACTAATGGACACATTAGTGCCGGCTCAAATGCAAACCGGCACTAACGTGTCTCACATTTGACCCTTTTTCTACTAGTGACCCCCAGCTGAAATTCTAGTGGTCCCTCTTAGTTAGAGAAGGGGTTGGCTACAAACTTCATTAAATCATGGTCTTGCTTGTTTATAAGAGGCGCACACTATTTTAGTGCCCTTTTAAGACATTAATTGTATAGAGGCTCGTGGTCTAGAAATGTAATCCACCGGGAGTTGCCCAAAAAATTATTTTTTGTTTATCTCATCCTCTTTACAACGATGAGAACAGGATATTTATGTAACCTGTGGTACACTGACTATCATCATCTGTATAATTTTAATTTGTCATCAACTAATGCAAGTTCAGCTTTTGAATATAGCTTGCCATGTTTTCCATGCATATTTGTATTACACAAAGTAATTCTTATGTATACCATGTAAAGATTAGTCTATCCTTTTCTGGATCACCATCGTAACTATATTGTACCCTAGTTATGTCAAGATGCAGTTCAAACTAGGTCACAATATTCACTCCCAAGATCAATTGGTGGGAGTAGTAGTGACACACTACCATTTCCACATGATGCTAGATTACACGTAAGCCCTTTGAAGTCAGCAGGTGTTCAAGTTCTGGAGGCTCTACTACTGACAGAAACAGAGGGAGCAACTATGCTGAGAGATGTAGTTGACATCTTGAGGAGGCAAACAGAGCACTTAAATGCACGTCTCACCAAAGTCAAATAAGACATGGAGTATTTAAAAGTAAGCAAGCAAAGATGGAGTTGATCCTGCTGCTTCTGCTATCTGGGATCCGGGGTAATCCCATTTTTTCATATAAATGTCCTTGTTAAAATGGTGATTCCATTTGTATACTTGTTATGTGACGCGCATGCATGAACTACAAAATGCTACACAAATTATTTGTTTTCCATGTAATCTAAGGACTAATTATATTTTTTGGTATAATTTATTGCATCCGTTTCATTAGAATGGGTCGCTAATCGGTCAAATGAACTCAAGCCACTAGGGAATTATAAAACATGGGCCTCCAACGATTCCAGATGAACCCAGGATGCTAGTGAGCCATATGTATATATGTCATTAATGGGCTATACAAAAAGCCTGAAATCTTGGGCAAAACCCTTCTCCAATGTCAAGGAGGATATCGCTTTTGCCAATACTCTGATCTCCATCATTGATACTTTAGAAGATTCTAGAGACCTTTCCACTCGTGAGCCTGACCTCAGAAAGCATCTCAAAGTTCACTTGGATAGGCTTTTGTAACAACAAAAAGAGTATTTGCAACAAAGGGGCAAGATAAAATGGGTAACCTTAGGAAGTGAAAATTCACAGTTTTTTCATTCCATGGCTACAATTCAGCATAGCACAAACTACATTTCTTCTCTCTTTGGGACTAATGGAGTGGAGTATTTTGGACATGAGGTAAAAGTTGACTGGTGCCATTTGTCCCTCTGCCAGGTGGGCCGGCTCGGCACCTAGACAAGCGAGCACGGGTCTCCTAGTAGCAAACACCAACTGATGGGTGGGACATGGCATGGGTGGGGTCCACATGTCATTGTACAAGTGTTTCACAGTTGTGCAAAGTTTTATGATGGAATGACATAGCTCTTGGCAAAAGAAAAGCCTATGCTCCAAAAAGACTCTTTTAAAGCATTTTAGAGCACTGACATTATTATTATTATTGTTCACACATCCATGAATGTGATTTCATCATGAAGATTTGCATGTAGCCAGAATCCTAAGCAATGTTCGTTATTTTTATTGGATTTTACTGTTCATGGTATGTGCATGTGAGCTTGGGACTAGAAGCGCACTTTGAATAATCTAGCTCCTCCTTCCCAACGTCTGCCAAGGATGTCGTACCAGGGCTAGCGCAATGGAGCTTCATCTCTGAACTTCTGCCTAAGGGCACCAATTGTGGATTGTTGGACATTGAAGACTTGAGCATTGCACTCCTTCTAGAATATCTACACCATCAACTGGATTGTAGATTTCAACTCGTGGCGCAAATGTGTCAGGCGTAGATCACGACTAACAGGCCACGAGCCAGTTACCTTAATCTTGCGCCAGATTAAGGTCGAGGAGGAACAATTGATGAACAGATTATCGATTGAACCTATAGCACTTGAGCATAGAGGTGGCCAACATGGATTGACACCTTAGCAACGCAACAGCTTGAGCATGCTGACCTCCTCACTATGGATCAACAAGGCATTGAGCTCCTCCATGACCAGGATGAAGAA
>NC_057799.1:22018941-22041916 GCF_018294505.1 Triticum aestivum
AGTGGTTTATAAGCCCCACTGCCGCACCCCTCTCGAGCTCCTCTCCATCGCAGGCTTGGGAGCCTAATTGTTACTGCTATGCCTGATGGGCCTACTGGGCCTTCTGCGGGCCTGAATCCTGGCCCATGGATGGGTTTCTAGTCGTATTCAGGCCGTGGTGGCCCAGTAGGTGGCATATTTTTTATTTTTTGCCTATTTTTTGTTTTCTTTTTTGCTTTATTTATTTTGTTTTGTTTCTACTTACAACAAAAAAATTATTTATTTTATTTTATTTTGTTACTTATTTATTTTACTTTATGATAATTCTTTTTGCTATTAAAGTTTCTAACAAAAAAAGTTCTTTATGAAAATTCTTTTTGCTTTTAATGATTTTGAACAGAAAATACTTCGATAATTTTAGTTGCATCAATTTTATATAATTTTAGTTTCAATAATACTAGAGGTTTCTTATAATGTTTTGAACAGAAAATACTTTGTTAATTTTAGTTTCATAAATTTTATTAAAGTTTATTTTATTTTGTTTCTACTTATATATTTTAATAAAGTTTATATTATTTTGCTTCTAATTACTTATTTATTTTATTTGTTACTTTTCATGCACCATTTTTCATGCATTTACTGTTTATTTTGAGCTATAAGACCCTAAAATTGAAAAGCATTTCAAATAAACTCTGAAAAGGTTGAAAGTTGGCATGGTATCATCATTTCATCAACATAGCATGTGCAAGAAAGTTGAGAGGGTTACCGCAAAAACTGGATGCACTTCGTGTACAAAACGGACAATCTCTTTCAAAGTATCAGGAATTCATACGGAAACTCGTCTGTTACAAAGGGATTTCATTTTTTAGACCTTATTTGAACTCCTGACTTTTTGTGTGTTCAAAATGCACCATTCAAAGCCACATCATCATTTTTCAATTCTTTCTGACTTCATTTGTTATTTTTCATGCATTTACTAATTATTTTGAGCTATAAGACCCTAAAATTGAAAAGCATTTCAAATGAACCTAAAATTGAAAAACCCTACAAATGAACTCTGAAAAGGTTGAAAGTTGGCATGGTATCATCATTTCACCCACATAGCATGTGCTAAAAAGTTGAGAGGGTCCCGGCAAAAGCTGGATGCACTTCGTGAACAAAATGGACAATCTCTTTCGAAGTATCACAGTTTCGGAGGAAAACTCATCTGTTACAAATTTCATTTTCTTGAACTTATTTGAACTCTAGACTTTTTGTGTGTTCAAAATGCACCATTCAAAGCCACATCATCAATTTTCAACCCTTTCTGACTTCATTTCTTATTTTTCATGCAGACGGATTGTTTTGAGCTAAATGACCCTGAAATTGAAAAGCCCTACAAATGAGCTCTGAAAAGGTTGAAAGTTGGCATGGTATCATCATTTCACCCACATAGCATGTGCTAAAAAGTTGAGAGGGTTACGACAAAAGCTGGATGCACTTCGTGAACAAAAAGGACAATCTCTTTCGAAGTATCAGGGTTTCGGAGGAAAACTCATCTGTTATTGAGGGATTTCATTTTCTTGAACTTATTTGAACTCCAGACTTTTTGTGTGTTCAAAATGCACCATTCAAAGCCACATCATCAATTTTCAACCCTTTCTGAATTCATTTGTTATTTTTCATGCAATGACGGATTGTTTTGAGCTAAATGACCCTGAAATTGAAAAGCCCAACAAATGAGCTCTGAAATTGTTGAAAGTTGGCATGGTATCATCATTTCACCCACATAGCATGTGCTAAAAAGTTGAGAGGGTTACGGCAAAAGCTGGATGCACTTCGTGAACAAAATGGACAATCTCTTTCGAAGTATCAGGGTTTCGGACGAAAACTCATCTGTTACAAAGGGATTTCATTTTCTTGAACTTATTTGAACTCCAAACTTTTTCTGTGTTCAAACTGAACCATTCAATGTAGAGACTGATTTTGAATGGTGCATATTCAACACACAAAAAGTCTGTAAAGATCACCAACCCCAACATAAAAAAATGAGGATAGATGCACCTATAGAGAGAACTCAACCTAAATTCATAATAAATTTCTATGAATTTCAAAGAAATTTACTCTGAATTTAGGTCAAATTCCCTGTATAAGGGCATCTACTTTCACTTTGAGAGGAGCTCAACAAGGCAGAGAAGGACGGGCTTATAAACCGGTGTGAGCGCCCTTCGGTTGGCGAGGTGGGACTAAACTCTGACCGCAACGAGGACCAACCCTTTTGTCCCGGTTTACTGATTATTTATTTGTAGGGTCCTGGGCCAGGGGCGAGGCGCATTGGTCTCGGTTCGTGCGTGGAACCGGGACCAAATGGTCGGGACGAACCGGGACCAATGGCCCATGTGGCCCGGCCGGCCCCCTGGGCTCACGAACCGGGACAGTTGCCTCCTTTGGTCCCGGTTCGTGAGCGAACCGGGATTAATGGATTACGAGGGCCGAACCAATGCCCTGTTTTCTACTAGTGCACGTCTACGAGCATAGCATGGCAATATAAGCATAACGTAGAAGTAACTCCCAAGGGTTTGATAATAAAACAGGGCAATAGGTTCTACCTCATCAACTACTTCCCAAACCCACAAGTTAAACACATCCTAATCTTGCAATGTTTGAGGATTGTAACTAATGCATAAAAACTGGGTATGAAAAGAGTATGATCAATGTGTTACTTGCCTTGCTGACGATCCGCAAAACCTAGAGACTCGTAGTAGCACGCTTCACACTCCGGGAATTCTATCGCAAATAAACAATAGCATACATAAACAATCAAGCAATGATGCACGGATAAAACTCAAATATGAAGATCCGACCAGAAAGTTCAACTTAAGAATTCCGGTTTGCAAAAAGAATCAAAACAAACGGAGCAACGAAACTCAAACTACGAAAGAAACAAGATCCGATTACTAATCTTGACTAAAGTCAAATTTTACAGTACCAAAATCTTGTTCAAGTTGTTTAAACAGAAAGAGGGCTTCGAGGCGAAGATCTAGGCGCTTGAATCGCCTGATTCCGATAAACGAGCGAAAAGATAAACTAAAATGAAAATCGGGTCAGAAATCACGATCGAAAATAATCGCGAAAAACCCCGGAAAAAGCAAAACTGACGAACATGCTAACAATGAACGTTCGCTGTCTGTGAGTAACGGGTGAACGGCGTTCGTTAAAACGAACGAACGGACGAACGTCCGCGAAGTAACTAAACCGGAAAAAAACCGAACCGATCTATTAAGAAACACATATCTAGGGTTTTCGAAATAAACCGAACGGTTTAAAAAAACCGGCGGCTACCTCGGCGTACGTGTCGGCGGCGGCGTGCGACGGCGGGTGGCGGGGCGGCGGGACGGGCGGCGGCAGCGGCGGGAAGCAGCGGCGGCGGCGGCGAGCAGTGGCGGCGGCGGCGCGAGCGGCGGCGGCTGGCGGCGGGGTCGGGCTAGGGTTTCGGGTGGGGTGGGGTGGACTGGCGGGCTGGCGGCTGGCGGCTTATACGAGGCCGGCCAGGCGAAGCCCTAGGCGGTTACGGCCCGACTAATTCGGTTGGCTTTTTTTAAATAAGTCCTGGCGCAGAAAAAAAGAAAAAAAATACTAAACGGACTCCAAAAATCCCGAAATAAAATTTCCCCTAAATATATGCCGGACAAAGTGAACATTTATTTGGGCCTATAATGCAATTTTGAAAAACGCGTATTTTTCCTATTCAAATAAAATTGCAATAAAATCCGAATAAAATGAAATATTTGATTTTAATATTTTCCCTCCAATATTTCATTTATTTTGGAGAAGTCATATTATCTCCTCTGATATATTTGATATGAAATATTTTCGGAGAGAAAAATAAATTAAAACCAATGTGTTCCTTGTTTCAATATTTGATAAAATTCAAGTATGAAAAACGTGAAATCCCCAACTCTCTCCGTGGGTCCTTGAGTTGCTTAGAATTTCGAGGATCGCAAAAAATGAAAATGCAGTAAAACATGTTATGCATGAATGATCTATGTATAACATTCCAAATTAAAAATTTAGAATGTTCCAAACCTACCCCACTTAAGATGAATCTCGCCCTCGAGATTCGGGTTGGCTAGAAAATAGGTGTGGGTGGTCTTTGCGTAAATCATCCTCTCGTTCCCAGGTGGCTTCATCCTCGGTATGGTGGCTCCACTGAACTTTGCAAAATTTGATAACCTTGCTTCGAGTAACTCGGCTGGCAAGCTCTAGAATCTTGACAGGTTTCTCCTCATATGTCAAGTCACTATCCAGCTGAATTGCTTCCGGGGGCACGGTATCTCTCAGAGGAATATCGGCCATCTGTGCATGGCACTTCTTCAACTGGTAAACGTGAAACACACCATGAACTCCTGACAGTCCTTCGGGTAACTCTAACTTGTAGGCAACTTCTCCCATGCGTTCCAAAACACGGTATGGTCCCACAAATCTCGGGGCTAACTTTCCCTTAACTCCAAAATGCTTTACTCCCCGAAGAGGAGACACTCGCAGATATGCTCGGTCTCCGATTTCATAGACTACCTCCTTGCGTTTTGAATCTGCATAACTCTTCTGTCTGGACTGAGCTACCTTCAGTCTATCTCGAATCAGCTTAACCTTCTTTTCGGACTCCTTAATCAAATCCGGACCAAACAACTAACGGTCTCCAACTTCATCCCACATCAACGGTGTTCGGCATCTCCTTCCATACAGGGCTTAGAACGGTGCCATCTTCAAACTGGCCTGGTAGCTATTGTTGTATGAGAACTCTGCGTAGGGCAGGTTGTCATCCCAACTAGAACCATAATCTAGAGCACAAGCTCTCAACATGTCCTCCAGAATCTGATTGACTCTCTCGGTCTGTCCATCTGTCTGCGGGTGAAAAGCTATACTGAACTCCAGCCTGGTACCCAAAGTCTGGTGCAACTGGTGCCTAAATTTTGGAGTAAACTGTGTGCCTCTATCTGATACAATGGTCCTCGGAACTCCGTGCAGACATACGATCCTGGTCATATATATCTTGGCCAACTTCGCACTTGTATATGTGGTTTTCACTGGGATAAAGTGAGCGACTTTGGTCAAACGATCCACTACTACCCAGATAGAATCATATCTTGATCGGGTCCTGGGCAATCCCGTGATAAAATCCATACCAAGCTTATCCCACTTCCATTTGGGTACCGGCATAGGCTGCAGTAATCCTGCTGGCTTCTGGTGTCCTGCCTTCACTCTCTGGCATACATCACATACGACTACATACTCGACAATATCCTTCTTCATACCAGTCCACCGGAAACGCTCCTTCAAATCCAAATACATCTTGGTGTTTCCGGGGTGTATCGAGTATGGTGAGTCATGAGCTTCCTGTAGTATCAACTCCCTGATCTCTGAATTATTGGGCACATATACACGGTCCTCAAACCATAAGGTGTCGTGCTCATCTTCACGAAAACCTTTGGCTTTTCCTTCGCCCATTCTCTCCTTTATCTCAGCAATCTCTTTGTCATCCTTCCGAGCTTCTCGAATCTTTCCCAACAATTTAGATTGAACTTCCATTGCTGCAACAAAACCTCTAGGAACAATCTCCAAACGTAGCTCCCTGAGATCCTCGGCTAACTCCTTTGGCATCCCTCCGCTTACGAGGGTGTTAACATAACTCTTACGGCTCAAAGCGTCTGCTACGACATTGGCCTTGCCTGGATGATAGTGCAGCTTCATGTCATAATCTCTTATGAGCTCCCATCTCCTCTGCCTGAGGTTCAGCTCCTTCTGAGTAGAAATATACTTCAAACTCTTGTGATCCGTGTATACATCGCAACAGTTTCCGATGTCTCCAGGTCTTGAGCGCATGCACCACAGCTGCTAACTCCAAATCGTGTGTGGCATAATTCAATTCGCGCGGTTTAAGTTGTCGTGAGGCATACGAAACAACCCTTCCGTCTTGCATAAGTACTCCTCCAAGTCCTAAGAGAGAGGCGTCGCAATACACTTGGAAATCCTTACATATATCTGGCAGGATCAGCACTGGGGCTGTAGGCAAACGTTTCTTCAACTCCTGGAAACTTGCTTCACATTCATCAGTCTAATGGAACTTGGTGTCCTTCTTCAACAATGCCGTCATAGGCTTCGCAATCCTGGAGAAATTCTCAATAAATCTTCGGTAGTATCCCGCAAGTCCAAGAAAACTGCGGATCTCTCCAACTGAGGTGGGTGCGAACCACTCAGTGACTGACTGAACCTTGGTGGGATCCACTGCTATACCTTCTCCTGATATAACATGTCCAAGAAATCCAACTTCCTTCAACCAAAACTCACATTTGCTGAACTTGGCATATAACTGATGTTCCCTGAGCTTCTCGAGAACTAAACGCAAATGCTCCTTGTGTTCCTCTTCATTCTTCGAGTACACCAAGATATCATCAATGAACACCACTACAAACTTATCCAAAAGCTCCATGAACACCTTGTTCATCATACTCATGAAATAGGCAGGGGCGTTAGTTAGTACAAATGACATAACCGTATACTCATACAGCCCATACCTTGTTGTGGAAGCTGTCTTAGGTATATCCTTCTCCCGAATCTTCAACTGGTGATATCCCGATCGCAAGTCGATCTTCGAAAACACCTTTGCTCCTTGCAGCTGATCAAACAAATCATTTATCATCGGCAGTGGGTACTTGTTCTTGATCGTCACTTCATTCAACGCACGATAATCAACCACCATTCTTAATGATCCATCCTTCTTCTCAACCAAGAGCACTGGGGCTCCCCATGGTGATGAACTTTGTCGAATGTACCCTTTCTCCAATAACTCCTTAATCTGCTTCTTAATCTCCTCTAGATCATTAGCGGGCATCCGGTATGGTCTCTTCGATATTGGTCCGGTGCCTGGCAACAGCACTATCAAAAACTCGATGTCTCGATCTGGCGGCATGCCTGGTAACTCCTCCGGAATACATCCGGGTACTCCTTCACTACCGGCGCTTCCTCCTAAACAACTCCCGTGAGGGAATTTACTTGGGTCCTCCTTGGCGCATGCCTGGATACATACTAGATCCTTTTTCCCTCCGGGGTGGTGAGTAAAATTGACTTACTCGCGCAATCGATGTTTCCCCCATACATCGATAGCCAATCCATGCCTAGTATCACATCCAATCCTTGTGATTCCAAAATTATCAGGTCTGAGGGGAAAACATGGCTTCCAATGGTCAATGGCATCTGAAAACATCCTTGACTTGCCATATACTCCGTTCCTGGCGTACTTACTAACATAGGTGTCCTAAGTACCTTAGTGGGCAACTTATACTTATCCACGAATCCCCTTGATATGTATGAATGCGATGCACCAGTATCAAAAAGAACGACGGCAGTAAAAGACTTAACCAAAAACTTACCGATAACTGCATCTGGCTGCTCCTCAACTTCCTCCACGTTCACGTGGTTCACTTGTCCCCTGTTGATGTTGGAAATATGACCTAGAGGCAATAATAAATGGTTATTATTATATTTCTTTGTTCATGGTAATTGTCTATTATTCATGCTGTAATTGTGTTATCCGGAAATCGTAATACATGTGTGAATACATGGACCACAACGTGTCCCTAGTAAGCCTCTAGTTGACTAGCTCGTTGATCAACCGATAGTAATGGTTTCCTGACTATGGACATTGGATGTCGTTGATAACGGGATCACATCATTGGGAGAATGATGTGATGGACAAGACCCAATCCTAAGCATAGCATAAAAGATCGTGTAGTTTCGTTTGCTAGAGCTTTTCCAATGTCAAGCATCTTTTCCTTAGACCATGAGATCGTGCAACTCCCGGATACCGTAGGAGTGCTTTGGGTGTGCCAAACGTCACAACGTAACTGGGTGACTATAAAGGTGCACTACGGGTATCTCCGAAAGTGTCTGTTGGGCTGGCACGGATCGAGACTGGGATTTGTCACTCCGTGTGACGGAGAGGTATCTCTGGGCCCACTCGGTAATGCATCATCATAATGAGCTCAATGTGACTAAGGCGTTAGTCACGGGATCATGCATTGCGGTACGAGTAAAGAGACTTGCCGGTAACGATATTGAACAAGGTATTGGGATACCGACGATCGAATCTCGGGCAAGTAACATACCGATTGACAAAGGGAATTGTATACGGGATTAATTGAATCCTCGACATCGTGGTTCATACGATGAGATCATCGTGGAACATGTGGGAGCTAACATGGGTATCCAGATCCCGATGTTGGTTATTGACCGGAGAGGCGTCTCGGTCATGTCTGCATGTCTCCCGAACCCGTAGGGTCTACACACTTAAGGTCCGGTGACGCTAGGGTTGTAGAGATATGTGTATGCGGAAACACGAAAGTTTTTTGGAGTCCCGGATGAGATCCCGGACGTCACGAGGAGTTCCGGAATGGTCCGGAGGTGAAGAATTGTATATAGGAAGTCAAGTTTCGGCCACCGGGAGAGTTTCGGGGGTTACCGGTATTGTACCGGGACCACCGGAAGGGTCCCGGGGGTCCACCGGGTGGGGCCACCTATCCCGGAGGGCCCCGTGGGCTGAAGTGGGAAGGGAACCAGCCCCTAGGGGGCTGGGCGCCCCCCCATGGGCCTCCCCCCTGCGCCTAGGGTTGGAAACCCTAGGGTGGGGGGCGCCCCACTTGCCTTGGGGGGCAAGGCACCCCATTGGCCGCCGCCCCACACCCTAGATGGGGTTTGGCCGGCGCCCCCCTCCCAGCGGGCCTATATAAAGGGGAGGGGGGAGGGAGGGCAGCGAGGACACAGCCTTGGGCGCCTCCCTCCTCCCCTGCAACACCTCTCTCTCTCGTATAAGCTCGGCGAAGCCCTGCCGGCATCCCGCTACATCCACCACCACGCCGTCGTGCTGCTGGATCTCCATCAACCTCTCCTTTCCCCTTGCTGGATCAAGAAGGAGGAGACGTCGCTGCACCGTACGTGTGTTGAACGCGGAGGTGCCATCCGTTCGGCACTCGGTCATCGGTGATTTGAATCACGACGAGTATGACTCCGTCATCCACGTTCATTGGAACGCTTCCGCTCGCGATCTACAAGGGTATGTAGATGCACTCCTTTCCACTCGTCGCTAGTATACTCCATAGATGCATCTTGGTGAGCGTAGGAAAATTTTAAAATTATGCTACAATTACCAACAGTGGCATCATGAGCCAGGCTTATGCGTAGTTACTATGCACGAGTAGAACACAAAGCAGTTGTGGGCGTTGATGTTGCCAATTCTTCTTGCCGCTACTAGTCGTTTCTTGTTTCGGCGGCATTGTAGGATGAAGCGGCCCGGACCGACCTTACACGTACGCTTACGTGAGACAGGTTCCACCGACTGACATGCACTAGTTGCATAAGGTGGCTAGCGGGTGTCTGTCTCTCCTACTTTAGTCGGAACGGATTGGATGAAAAGGGTCCTTATGAAGGGTAAATAGAAATTGGCAAATCGTGTTGTGGTCATACGTAGGTAAGAAACGTTCTTGCTAGAAACCTACAAACCACGTAAAAATTTGCAACAACAATTAGAGGACGTCTAACTTGTTTTTGCAGCAAGTGCTATGTGATGTGATATGGCCAGAAGATGTGATGAATGATATATGTGATGTATGAGATTGATCATATTCTTGTAATAGGAATCACGACTTGCATGTCGATGAGTATGACAACCGGCAGGAGCCATAGGAGTTGTCTTTATTATTTTGTATGACCTGCGTGTCATTGAATAACGCCATGTAAATTACTTTACTTTGTTGCTAAACGCGTTAGCCATAGAAGTAGAAGTAATCGTTGGCGTGACGACTTCATGAAGACACAATGATGGAGATCATGATGATGGAGATCATGGTGTCATGCCGGTGACAAAGATGATCATGGTGCCCCGAAGATGGAGATCAAAGGAGCATAATGATATTGGCCATATCATGTCACTATTTGATTGCATGTGATGTTTATCATGTTTTTGCATCTTATTTGCTTAGAACGACGGTAGTAAGTAAGATGATCCCTTATGATAATTTCAAGAAAAGTGTTCCCCCTAACTGTGCACCGTTGCGAAGGTTCGTTGTTTTGAAGCACCACGTGCTGATCGGGTGTGATAGATTCTAACGTTCGAATACAACGGGTGTTGACGAGCCTAGCATGTACAGACATGGCCTCGGAACACACGCAATACACTTAGGTTGACTTGACGAGCCTAGCATGTACAGACATGGCCTCGGAACAAGGAGGACCGAAAGGTCGAGCATGAGTCGTATAGAAGATACGATCAACATGGAGATGTTCACCGATCTTGACTAGTCCGTCTCACGTGATGATCGGACACGCCCTAGTTAACTCGGATCATGTTTCACTTAGATGACTAGAGGGATGTCTATCAGAGTGGGAGTTCATTAAATAATTTGATTAGATGAACTTAATTATCATGAACTTAGTCTAAAATCTTTACACTATGTCTTGTAGATCAAATGGCCAACGTTGTCCTCAATTTCAACGCGTTCCTAGAGAAAACCAAGCTGAAAGATGATGGCAGCAACTATACGGACTGGGTTCGGAACCTGAGGATCATCCTCATAGTAGCCAAGAAAGATTATGTCTTAGAAGAACCGCTAGGTGAAGCACCAATCCCTGAGAACCAAGACGTTATGAACGCTTGGCAATCACGTGCTGATGATTACTCCCTCGTTCAGTGCGGCATGCTTTACAGCTTAGAACCGGGTCTCCAAAAGCGTTTTGAGAAACATGGAGCATATGAGATGTTCGAGGAGCTGAAATTGGTTTTCCAAGCTCATGCCCGGGTCGAGAGATATGAAGTCTCCGACAAGTTCTTCAGCTGTAAAATCGAGGAAAATAGTTTTGTAAGTGAGCACATACTCAGAATGTCTGGGTTGCACAACCGCTTGACTCAGCTGGGAGTTAATCTCCCGGATGACGCGGTCATTGAAAGAATCCTTCAGTCGCTTCCACCAAGCTTCAAGAGCTTTGTGATGAACTACAATATGCAGGGGATGGAAAAGACTATTCCTGAGGTATATTCGATGCTGAAATCAGCGGAGGTGGAAATCAGAAAAGAACATCAAGTGTTGATGGTGAATAAAACCACTAAGTTCAAGAAGGGCAAGGGTAAGAAGAACTTCAAGAAGGACGACAAGGGAGTTGCCGCGCCCGGTAAACCAGTTACTGGGAAGAAGTCAAAGAATTGACCCAAGCCTGAAACTGAGTGCTTTTATTGCAAGGGAAGTGGTCACTGGAAGCGGAACTGCCCCAAATACTTAGCGGACAAGAAGGCCGGCAACACCAAAGGTATATGTGATATACATGTAATTGATGTGCACCTTACCAGTACTCGTAGTAGCTCCTGGGTATTTGATACCGGTGCGGTTGCTCATATTTGTAACTCAAAACAGGAACTACGGAATAAACGGAGACTGGCGAAGGACGAGGTGACGATGCGCGTCGGGAATGGTTCCAAGGTCGATGTGATCGCCGTCGGCACGCTACCTCTGCATCTTCCCACGGGATTAGTTTTAAACCTCAATAATTGTTATTTAGTGCCAGCTTTGAGCATGAACATTGTATCTGGATCTCGTTTAATTCGAGATGGCTACTCATTTAAATCCGAGAATAATGGTTGTTCTATTTATTTGAGAGATATGTTTTATGGTCATGCCCCGCTGGTCAATGGTTTATTTTTGATGAATCTCGAACGTGATGTTACACATGTTCATAGTGTGAATACCAAAAGATGTAAAGTTGATAACGATAGTCCCACATACTTGTGGCACTGCCGCCTTGGTCACATTGGTGTCAAGCGCATGAAGAAGCTCCATGCAGATGGACTTTTGGAGTCTCTTGATTACGAATCATTTGACACATGCGAACCAAGCCTCATGGGTAAGATGACCAAGACTCCGTTCTCCGGAACAATGGAGCGAGCAACCAACTTAGTGGAAATCATACATACCGATGTGTGCGGTCCAATGAGTGTTGAGGCTCGCGGAGGATATCGTTATGTTCTCATTCTCACTGATGACTTAAGTAGATATGGGTATGTCTACCTAATGAAACACAAGTCTGAAACCTTTGAAAAGTTCAAGGAATTTCAGAGTGAGGTTGAGAATCAACGTGACAGGAGAATAAAATTCTTACGATCAGATCGTGGTGGAGAATATTTAAGTCACGAATTTGGTGCACACTTAAGGAAATGTGGAATAGTTTCACAACTCACGCCGCCTGGAACACCTCAGCGAAATGGTGTGTCCGAACGTCGTAATCGCACTCTATTGGATATGGTGCGATCTATCATGTCTCTTACCAATTTGCCGCTCTCATTTTGGGGTTATGCTTTAGAGACTGCCGCATTCACTTTAAATAGGGCTCCGTCGAAATCCGTTGAGACGACACCGTATGAATTATGGTTTGGGAAGAAACCTAAGCCGTCGTTTCTAAAAGTTTGGGGATGCGATGCTTATGTCAAGAAACTTCAACCTGAAAAGCTCGAACCCAAGTCGGAAAAATGCGTCTTCATAGGATACCCTAAGGAAACTATTGGGTATACCTTCTACCTCAGATCCGAAGGCAAGATCTTCGTTGCCAAGAACGGGTCCTTTCTGGAGAAGGAGTTTCTCTCGAAAGAATTGAGTGGGAGGAAAGTGGAACTTGATGAGGTGATAGTCACCCCTTCCGAACCGGAAAGTAGCGCAACGCGGGAAAATGTTCCTGTGGTGCCTACACCGACTGGGGAGGAAGTTAATGATGATGATCATGAAGCTTCAGATCAAGTTACTACTGAACTTCGTAGGTCCACAAGGACACGTTCCGCACCAGAGTGGTACGGCAACCCTGTCATGGAAATCATGTTGTTAGACAACGATGAACCTTCGAACTATGAAGAAGCGATGGCGGGCCCGGATTCCGACAAATGGCTAGAAGCCATGAAATCCGAGACATGATCGATGTATGAAAACGAAGTATGGACTTTGACTGACTTGCCCGATGATCGCTGAGCCATAGAAAACAAATGGATCTTTAAGAAGAAGACAGACGCGGATGGTAATGTGACCATCTATAAGGCTCGACTTGTCGCTAAGGGTTATCGACAAGTTCAAGGGGTTGACTACGATGAGACTTTCTCACCCGTAGCGAAGCTGAAGTCCGTCCGAATCATGTTAGCAATTGCCGCATACTATGATTATGAGATATGGCAGATGGACGTCAAAACGGCATTCCTTAATGGCTTCCTTAAGGAAGAGTTGTATATGATGCAGCCGGAAGGTTTTGTCGATCCTAAGAATGCTGACAAAGTATGCAAGCTCCAGCGCTCAATCTATGGGTTGGTGCAAGCATCTCGGAGTTGGAACATTCGCTTTGATGAGATGATCAAAGCGTTTGGGTTTACACAGACTTATGGAGAAGCCTGTGTTTACAAGAAAGTGAGTGGGAGCTCTGTAGCATTTCTCTTATTATATGTGGATGACATATTATTGATGGGAAATGATATAGAATTCTTGAAAGTATAAAGGCCTATTTGAATAAGTGTTTTTCAATGAAGGACCTTGGAGAAGCTGCTTATATATTAGGCATCAAGATCTATAGAGATAGATCAAGACGCCTCATTGGTCTTTCACAGAGTACATACCTTGACAAGATATTGAAGAAGTTCAATATGGATCAGTCCAAGAAGGGGTTCTTGCCTGTATTGCAAGGTGTGCAGTTGAGCACGGCTCAATGCCCGACCACGGCAGAAGATAGAGAAAAGATGAGTGTCATCCCCTATGCCTCAGCCATAGGGTCTATTATGTATGCCATGCTGTGTACCAGACCTGATGTAAACCTTGCCGTGAGTTTGGTAGGAAGGTACCAAAGTAATCCCGGCATGGAACACTAGACAGCGGTCAAGAATATCCTAAAGTACCTGAAGAGGACTAAGGATATGTTTCTCGTTTATGGAGGTGACGAAGAGCTCGTCGTAAAGGGTTACGTCGACGCTAGCTTCGACACAGATCTGGATGACTCGAAGTCACAAACCGGATACGTGTATATTTTGAATGGAGGAGCAGTAAGCTGGTGCAGTTGCAAGCAAAGCGTCGTAGCGGGATCTACATGTGAAGCGGAGTACATGGCAGCCTCGGAGGCAGCACAGGAAGCAGTCTGGATGAAGGAGTTCATTACCGACCTAGGGGTGATTCCCAATGCGTCGGGCCCAATGACTCTCCTCTGTGACAACACTGGAGCTATTGCCCTTGCGAAGGAGCCCAGGTTTCACAGGAAGACCAGGCATATCAAGCGCCGCTTCAACTCCATTCGTACAAGTGTTCAAAATGGAGACATAGATATTTGTAAAGTACATACGGACCTGAATGTAGCAGATCCGTTGACTAAACCTCTCCCTAGGGCAAAACATGATCAACACCAGGACGCAATGGGTGTTCGATTCATCACAATGTAACTAGATTATTGACTCTAGTGCAAGTGGGAGACTGTTGGAAATATGCCCTAGAGGCAATAATAAATGGTTATTATTATATTTCTTTGTTCATGGTAATTGTCTATTATTCATGCTGTAATTGTGTTATCCGGAAATCGTAATACATGTGTGAATACATGGACCACAACGTGTCCCTAGTAAGCCTCTAGTTGACTAGCTCGTTGATCAACCGATAGTAATGGTTTCCTGACTATGGACATTGGATGTCGTTGATAACGGGATCACATCATTGGGAGAATGATGTGATGGACAAGACCCAATCCTAAGCATAGCATAAAAGATCGTGTAGTTTCGTTTGCTAGAGCTTTTCCAATGTCAAGCATCTTTTCCTTAGACCATGAGATCGTGCAACTCCCGGATACCGTAGGAGTGCTTTGGGTGTGCCAAACGTCACAACGTAACTGGGTGACTATAAAGGTGCACTACGGGTATCTCCGAAAGTGTCTGTTGGGTTGGCACGGATCGAGACTGGGATTTGTCACTCTGTGTGACGGAGAGGTATCTCTGGGCCCACTCGGTAATGCATCATCATAATGAGCTCAATGTGACTTAGGCGTTAGTCACGGGATCATGCATTGCGGTACGAGTAAAGAGACTTGCCGGTAACGAGATTGAACAAGGTATTGGGATACCGACGATCGAATCTCGGGCAAGTAACATACCGATTGACAAAGGGAATTGTATACGGGATTAATTGAATCCTCGACATCGTGGTTCATTCGATGAGATCATCGTGGAACATGTGGGAGCTAACATGGGTATCCAGATCCCGCTGTTGGTTATTGACCGGAGAGGCGTCTCGGTCATGTCTGCATGTCTCCCGAACCCGTAGGGTCTACACACTTAAGGTTCGGTGACGCTAGGGTTGTAGAGATATGTGTATGCGGAAACCCGAAAGTTGTTCGGAGTCCCGGATGAGATCCCGGACGTCACGAGGAGTTCCGGAATGGTCCGGAGGTGAAGAATTGTATATAGGAAGTCAAGTTTCGGCCACCGGGAGAGTTTCGGGGGTTACCGGTATTGTACCGGGACCACCGGAAGGGTCCCGGGGGTCCACCGGGTGGGGCCACTTATCCCGGAGGGCCCCGTGGACTGAAGTGGGAAGGGAACCAGCCCCTAGTGGGCTGGGCGCCCCCCCATGGGCCTCCCCCCTGCGCCTAGGGTTGGAAACCCTAGGGTGGGGGGCGCCTCACTTGCCTTGGGGGGCAAGGCACCCCCTTGGCCGCCGCCCCCCACCCTAGATGGGGTTTGGCCGGCGCCCCCCCTCCCAGGGGGCCTATATAAAGGGGGGAGGGCAGCGAGGACACAGCCTTGGGCGCCTCCCTCCTCCCCTGCAACACCTCTCTCTCTCGTATAAGCTCGGCGAAGCCCTGCCGGCATCCCGCTACATCCACCACCACGCCGTCTTGCTGCTGGATCTCCATCAAGCTCTCCTTTCCCCTTGCTGGATCAAGAAGGAGGAGACGTCGCTGCACCATACGTGTGTTGAACGCGGAGGTGCCGTCCGTTCGGCACTCGGTCATCAGTGATTTGAATCACGACGAGTACGACTCCGTCATCCACGTTCATTGGAACGCTTCCGCTCGCGATCTACAAGGGTATGTAGATGCACTCCTTTCCCCTCGTTGCTAGTATACTCCATAGATGCATCTTGGTGAGCGTAGGAAAATTTTAAAATTATGCTATGATTACCAACAGTTGAAAGGGTTGGGCTTCTTCCCAGCGCTTCCATTGCCATTACCGTTCTTCAATTCCGGACAATCGTTGGCGTAGTGCCCTGTCTTCCCACACTTGAAACAAGTAATGTGACTTTGATCCTTCTTGGCGGGTGTGGCTGGGTTAGAGCGGTTCTGATTACTGCCTGCTCCATTCCCATTCCCATTCTTGGGGCCACTGTGGTTATGGGAACTTCCTCCATTGTGAGTGTGGCCTCCATAGTTATGGATAAGTCCTCCCGAGTTTGGGGTGAAACGAGGCTTCTGCCGAGCTCCAGAATTGTACTTTCCTTGTCCATATTTCCTCTTGCGGCTCTCAATCTGCTGTTGCTTCCCTTCAATCATGAGCGCCTTGTCTACCAACTCCTAGTAGTTGTTAAATGTTGCCACCATCAACTGCATGCTCATCTCATCGTTCAGCCCTTCCATAAACTTCTCCTGCTTTGCGGCATCTGTGGACACATCATCAGGGGCATAACAAGACATCTTACTAAACTCATCTACGTACTGAGCCACAGTACGGTTTCCCTGGCGTAAGTTGCGAAACTCACGCTTCTTCATGCTCATAGCTCCAGTTGAGACATGAGCTGTGCGGAATGCTCGCTAAAACTGATCCCAAGTGATATTGACTATAGGGAAAGTGGCTGTGTAATTCCCCCACCATGATGCTACTGGTCATCCAATTGGTGTGCGGCAAAACGCACCTTCTCAGCATCTGTGCATCCTGCGGTGGTCAACTCCCTTCCAATCTTGCGTAACCAGTCATCCGCAACTATAGGCTCGGTGGTACTGGAAAACACCGGCGGTTGTAACCTCGGAAAGCGGGCTAAGTTGTCAACTGGAGGTGGTGGCGGTGGGTTGTTGTTGTTGTTGTTGTTGCCTTGGTTCTGGACTAATATCTGCATCAAGGCATTCTCTTGCTGGATCAACTGGGTGATCTTCGGTGGGAAAACAAATCCGGTGTCACATCCTCGGAGGCATCTGATGGGTTTAGAGGGGAGAGATTAGAATAGAAAAGAGGTCTAGTGAGAAAGCACTACCCATATGCACATGAGACAAACACAATCATATCACTCAATCAATCAAGCAAGGGCATACAATCGGTCTAGAACTATCATTAAAAGTGCTCGGACTACTACTATATACATGGGAAAATACTACTAGTCATATGGTGGTCATCTAGAAATATTGATCGGTGGAAGACTCCATGATATCCGCTCCAGCTTCGTCTTCATAATCATCATCACTATCGTCAGGGTCGGAGTCGGTGTCGTCGATGATGATGTAGTTCTCCGGACAAGTGGAATCGTCGTCCTCTCCTCCTGGCGCGGGGTCTCCCATGAAAACTCCTAGCTTCCTTGTCAGGTCGTCGTTCTTCTCCACGAGTATCGTCATTTCCTCCTCATATCCATCGCGTGTAGACTTGAGTTCCTCTTCTAGCTCGGTGATCCTTGTCATCGCCTTCTTCAGATCTATCATGCCTGCACACATCTGGTTCTCCTGGCGTCGAATGTGCTGGTTTAACTCCTGGATGAAAGCTGCAATAGATCTATCCTTCCTGGTGCTGATCATCTCCCATTGCTCATCTCGGCACCCACATATCTGGTAGATAGTATCCTTGAGATCCTTGTGGTAAACTTCGCCGATGCGTCCCATGGCGATGTGGGCTGCCATGCTCTTTCCTAGACTCCAGGTGGGTGCATCAAAGGAAAACTCTATGGGCTCCATAACTGGCATGAATGTCCTTCCTGGAACTGGAACTTGAATCATCCAGCGCTCCTCTTGTGGTAAAGTGGCGTTGTAGGTCCCGGTGAAGCTTGGTATTCCAATATTCAGGTATCTAGTGACTTCATTCAAGTGTGATCCAAAAGGTGTGTCTTCATCCGGTTGTGCAAACTTGTTTCTCGAGTCCGCCATCCTAAAGAGTAGAAAATGGAGAGAAGTCAGAAATGGGTAGAGAAGGGTGACCTATGGCTTTTCTTAGTGGTCGTGTCCTACATTCAACGTGTGCTCTGATACCATCTTGTAGCGACCCGACCTCAGACGCTCAAGTCACTATGCTTCAGTGTCATCCCTAGATCGGTAATGCTGACACACACAGTACTCGAAGGATTTATAATAGAGTAGCAATCACACACTTATTACATCGAATGTCTCAAAAGAGAACTTATTACAAAAAATATGGCTTAAGGCCATCTAACACGATAACAGCAGAAGGCTTGGAAGATAAAGTGAGTCCATCAACTCCAACGACATAACTGAGTGCATGACAACGACCTATCGCACCTTTACTCGTCGTCTGAAAAATCTGCAACATAATACGTTGCAGCCCGAAAACGGGTCAGCACATGGAATATGCTGGCAATATAACACAGTAGAGGAATGAACAGGTAAATGCTATCACTACATGCATATATGGCTGGTGGAGGCTCTATGGTTATATGATTTTTGCGAAAAGCCAATTTTTCCCTACAACAAAGGAATAAATTTTATTTAACTATCATGGCAGTTGAAACATCATTGAGAAGGTTCCTCCAACTCAATCCCAATTAAAGTAATCCTTAACCCCACAATTAATTTAGGTGGTGTTTGTTTCCAGGGACTTTTTTGTGTAGGGACTAGAAAAAGTCCCTCTTAGAGACTTTTTTACCAAACGGGAGGGACTTTTTAGGGACTAAACTAGGCATTTGGGACTAAATGAAGAAGACTCTCAAGGAGAGTCTTTTTGGGACTTTTCCAATAATGCCCCTCCATGCACCCATTGGCCCGCCACCCCATGGTGTTGTTTGATTGTTATTTTTCTATATACTAGGGGCAACATGGTCATTTAATAACCTCTAGGAAGGGACTAGGGACTTTTTAGTCTCTGGAAACAAACAGGGAGGGACTTTTTAGGGACTAGGGACTTTTTAGTTGGGACTAGAAAAAGTCCTAGGACTAGAGAACCAAACACCACCTTAGAGTGATGAGATGCAATAGGATAATCCAAGTACTAGATACTCAAGATGTCCATAACCGGGGACACGGCTAACCATGATTAGATTGTACACTCTGCAGAGGTTTGCGCACTTTTCCCCACAAGACTCGATCTCCTCCGTTGGATTTCTCGCACTGCACGGTGTTTGAGAAACGGATGACCGAGACACAGTCTTTCAGAAGCATTAACACTTTACTCCGGGTGGACAGTTACACCTACTTTCCCTCTACATCTGCTAGCCCACCACTGAAAGAGGTCACACAACATACTCAACTATGCCGGAGCCCATAATGGCTTGTGGCTGCACACGGAAGTTTCTAGCATGAAATATCTCATGATCCCTTTGAGCCTGGGTGGCGGACCGTAGGAGGATCACACGGTATATCCCCGGGATCTCCTAGGACAACACTGGTATATCCCCAGGTGCCCAAAACAAACAATCCACCCAGATTTGTATTAAAGTTGCCACCTTAAGTTGAACCATTAATTAACAATCTCACATCTGTGATGGATTCACTCACCCAAACCACGTCTACGAGCATAGCATGGCAATATAAGCATAACGTAGTAGTAACTCCCAAGGGTTTGATAATAAAACACGGCAATAGGTTCTACCTCATCAACTACTTCCCAAACCCACAAGTTAAACACATCCTAGTCATGCAATGTTTGAGGATTGTAACTAATGCATAAAAACTGGGTATGAAAATAGTATGATCAATGTGTTACTTGCCTTGCTGACGATCCGCAAAACCTAGATACTCGTAGTAGCACGTTTCACACTCCGGGAATTCTATCGCAAACAAACAATAGCATACATAAGCAATCAAGCAAAGATGCACGGGTAAAACTCAAACATGAAGATCCAACCAGAAAGTTCAACTTAAGAATTCCGGTTTGAAAAAAGAATCAAAACAAACGGAGCAACGAAACTCAAACTGCGAAAGAAACAAGATCCGATTACTAATCTGGACTAAAGTCAAATTTTACAGTACCCTAATCTTGTTCAAGTTGTTTAAACAGAAAGAGGGCTTCGAGGCGAAGATCTAGGCGCTTGAATCGCCTGATTCCGATAAACGAGCGAAAAGATAAACTAAAACGAAAATCGGGTCAGAAATCGCGATCGAAAATAATCGCGAAAAACCCCGGAAAAAACAAAACTGACGAACATGCTAACAACGAACGCTCGCTGTCTGTGAGTAACGGGTGAACGGCGTTCGTTAAAACGAACGAACGGACGAACGTCCGCGAAGTAACTAAACCGGAAAAAAACCGAAGCGATCTATTAAGAAAAACATATCTAGGGTTTTCGAAATAAACCGAACGGTTTAAAAAAAGGCAGCTACCTCGGCGTACGTGTCGGGGAGGGCGGCGGCTATCTCCGGCGGCGGCGTGCGGCTTCGGCGACGGCGGGCGGCAGCAGCGGCAGCCAACAGCGGCGGCGGCGGCGGCTGGCGGTGGGGTCGGGCTAGGGTTTCGGGTGGGGTGGGCCGGCGGGCTGGCGGCTGGCGGCTTATAAGAGGCCGGCCGGGCGAAGTCCTAATCGGTTACGGCCCGACTAAGTCAGTTGACTTTTTTTAAAATAAGTCCTGGCGTAGAAAAACAAAGGAAAGAAATACTAAACGGACTCCAAAAATTCCGAAATAAATTTTCACCGTCCACTAAAAATATGCCGGACAAAGTGAACATTTATTTGGGCCTATAATGCAATTTTGGAAAACGCGTATTTTCCTAATTCAAATAAAATTGCAATAAAATCCGAATAAAATCAAATATTTGATTTTAATATTTTCCTCCAATATTTCATTTATTTTGGAGAAGCCATATTATCTCCCCTCATATATTTGATATGAAATATTTTCGGAGAAAAAAATAAATTAAAACCAAAGTAATCCTTGTTTCAATATTTGATAAAATTCAAATATGAAAAACGTGAAATCCCCAACTCTTTTAGTGGGTCCTTGAGTTGCTTAGAATTTCGAGGATCGCAAAAAACGAAAATGCAGTAAAACATGTTATGCATGAATTATCTATGTATAACATTCCAAATTAAAAATTTGGGATGTTACAGAGTAGAATAAGACCAACCAAGCCGATGTGTTCCACGTGGAATTCTCAGTCGCCCAGCATACCGTTTCTAGCCATTCTAGCAGGAAGCAGCGGCAAATAAGGTTTTTTTTTTTACAGAAGCAGTAAGGGATGCATGACTGAAGCAACTCTACTAGTCCTCATTTGGGACGGCCCGTTAAAATATGTGTGATAAATTTTCCCTTATAAATCATTAAAAACATTTACTCACACACACACACACACACACACACACACACATTACTCTGATAACAACAACAAAATTCATTGTTGAAAAATATATGTTCTAGGAAAACTCCAAAAATCCCTTTTTAAACAGTTAAAAAAATATGTTGTTAAAAAGTCAGTTTAATGATGAAAAACAAAGTTTGTATATGGGAATTGAAAAAAACATGTACCATGTACCAAAAATTAAAGATTAAAATGCATCATAAGTCCTAAAACTATTGCAGGTGTGTCAGATAAGTCTTATAACTTTGAAACTACATGCCATCAGTGGCATGATGGCTTTATCTCCAGCGAAACTACATGCCGATCATCTCAGACTCACAACAAAAAAACTGCATGGCATCAGTCGCACAATGTCCCATTAATATATCTATGCTCTCAAAATGTTTATCTCAATTTTAGAAAAAATTCTACGTATGGAAAAATATTCATATAAAAATTAATACTTCAGAATATCTTTTATGTATATTAAAGATATATTCATTGACTTTTCAATTATTTTCTAGATATATTCCTCCACAAAAACTAAAAAAAAGGTAAAGTGAAATTTTTACATATTTTCCGAGAAAGCTTATTCATGTAATTTTAGATAACCAAAAATATAATGATATTGCGAAAGAAGACCGGAAAAAGAAAACATGCTAATAGAAAAGAAAACTGAAAACCCGTGAAAACAGATAGAATCAGCATCTTGATATACATTGAGCGTCTGACACAAATTCAAAGGGAGGTCCTATTTGACGATCTTTGCGACAAACAGTCAGCCAACACCATGTGTTCTCGCTCATGGTCTGGCATTCAGCGCTCGTCCATGTGATTTTCTTTCCCTCTTTTTTCGGTACATCGGTTTTCTCCGATAAAAAAAAGCTCCTACATATTTTTGACATATTTAAAATTATGGTATTACAAGAATATAATTTTTACTTATTTAGACAACGTTTGCAGCTATAGAAATCCTCCTGGATGTAAAAATGTATACCTAATTTAGAAAAAAAAAATCGTGAAGTTTCGAGGGATCCAAGAATTGCAAAATGCAAGCAAAATTTTAAAGTTTTCATTTTAAGAATGTTGTCCAATTTGAAAAAAAATACTAACATTTTTCAAAATTTTAAGAATTTTTAAAAATCAAAATGGATATCAATTTTTTTCATTTTAAAAAGGCAAAGAAAGAACAAAACTGAGAATACGAAAATAGAAACCATTACAAGAAATGATATAAAAGGAGGGGAAAAAACCCACTAATATTGTCATTGAGCTCGATCCATATAAATGCCCAATATGCACAAGTTTGGCGTTCTACCGTGATTGACATCTTCATAAAAAAGGTTGTGGTAGTATCCAACGGAGTAGGTGATGGTGGGCATCGTAGCACAAAACACAGGTGTAGGATTTGGAAGCATCGGAAAACATGGCATTGTTAGTCATCTTCACTATCCTAGAAGGACAGTCGGATCTTCTCTAGTTGTTGAG
>NC_057799.1:22042149-22073863 GCF_018294505.1 Triticum aestivum
ATGAGTTGTCTCACCCCACAAAGAGTTTAGGAGAAGAGTAAACTTGGCTCATGGCCAAACAACCTCATGCGACAAAATGAAAGGAAAAATTACAACCAACTTACCAGACAGTGCATCTAGTAACTTCAATAGCTAGGACATAACAAAACACAACTAAATATCATTATCAGCCGGATTACTGTTGTACTAAAATTCTCTAGAAGATGATGATGCCAGACTGCAATTTTTAGCATCATCGGAGACCAACCTTTCTTCTTATAGAAGATCTCAGCCGCAACTCGTAGCAAAAGCATTACTCCTCTGTCTGCACCCATCAGAGTCTTTGTTTATGTAAACCTGATCAATATGTATGCCATCGTGAAGTGTGTACAATCAATCCTTTATTTTCGTTTCAAGAGGTGTTGCTAAGCTGCTGCTTGTGTCATTGTCAACCGAACAGATGTGCAATAATGGAGATGGATAAAACAAGTGCAGACCATACCCAAACATAAAAATAGAGAAATTATTGTGCAATGTACAACAGTCTTGTGTGATGTTTTTCCCCATTAAATTATCCTTCTATGATGCCCAGCGCCGGGCATTATTTACATAAAATGTGATGATTAATACCCTACGACTATATGTCTATATACGAGTTTTTGTTTTGCATGCATCTCATTGGCTTTGAAGAACGGATTTATAGGGAGCTGTGTCATCCACAATAAATCGAAGAAGATTTATTTTTATATAATAATACAGAAGAAGACTGAACTTCTGCGACTTGTAAACTATAAATTACTGATAGTTTCACTTCTTTATTCATCATGTGAGCTTATGGCTTGACGACATCTGATCTCACCTTTATTAACTAATTAAGTTGAATATGGAGCAAATATGTAGGAGAGTTTATGTAATATGAATAAACTAACTGTGATCCGATTTTGTATCCAATGCCACATTCCTCTCGCTCATTCAAAATATCGTTCATCAGGAGTTGGCAAGAAGTTGTATGTTTATGTATTATGTACCCTTTACTTAGTTTCCTGGTTTGAAGTGATGGAAAATTTCTTCCCATGTTAGAATTGAATTGTTTTTGCTATTCTGTTCTTCTAATTTTGTCAAGGTGGCTATTCTTTGGTTTTTCATCTCTCCCTCTATAGTATATTCAATTTTGAGCTTGGGCATTGGTACGAAACAACTGAAAGGGAAGAAGTTAGGCCACCGGATTGGTACATCAGCAAAAGCCGTTGGTGTCATACCGATAGCTATTCGGTCTAATGATATAAAAGAGAGATAAAATATGAGGTAGTTGTAAGTCTTGTTAGAGGCTCTAAAGCGACCATGCTAGGGCCATTGTAATGTTAAAGTGTGTTACAACATTTCAATTGTTGAAACTTAGGAAGACTGTTCAATAGAGAGAAGACAAACAGGAGGACAACGGTTAGGAAGGAGGGCGATGTCTTTTATCACTAGTAGAAAAAGGGTCAAATGTCAAGCACATTAGTGCCGGTTTGCTTTTGAGCCGGCACTAATGTGTGCATTAGTGCCGGTTCCAACGGCTAGCTGGCCGCTTTCATTAGTACCGGTTCGTGGCCGACCTTTAGCACCGGTTCGTGCCACGGACCGGTACTAAAGTGATTGGTGGCAGGATGTTGTCAGTCCGGGGCCCCTCCAGCACCTTTAGTACCAGTTCGTGGCACGAACCGGTGCTAAAGGTCGTCCTACATAAACCCTTCGTCCACCCGAGCTCGCTCTGTTCTTCCCCTTTCCCCTCTCCTCTCTGTTCTTCCCCTCTTCCTCTCGAGCTCATCACACATTTTGCCCAAAATTTGTCAAGATTTGAAGGCCCCCATCCATTCAAATGATCACAAAGGTTAGCAACTTTGTCCTTTCATCTCTCATTGCTAGATTAGCTCTTGCAATGCTTTGTATAGTGATTAATTTATGAGTTTAGTAATTTGGGAGGAAATATATGTGCTAGTATTTGATTTATATGCAATTTGAGGTAAAAAATAACACTTAGTTTGCATATGTAGGTGTGGTTTACTTAGTGCCTTCTAAATCTCCATCGTAACCACAGTCGATCGCCCGCACCGTTCCGTCGCCGGCACCACCTTGTGGTGAGCCTCTTGTTCATGAATGTTTTACATTACCAAATTGATGTTTGTGTGATTTGGATATATAGTTACTCGTATAGTTATCTTACCCGTACGTTGTTTGTTATACATAGTGCCATGGTTTTGATATCCGTCCCCATCGGCCCTCGTCCTTGTTATGATTCAGATGTGGTATATTCTCTTTTAAAACTAGTTGTTGCATTTCGTGTTTATGACAAATTATGCCCATCAAGTTGACATAGATATTTTTGTCTAGGAGGTTTGTGAACCGGAAATTCCAACTGACCCTATTGTCGAGAGGTTATATTTAGTTCAAAGAGAAAACGAGTATTTGAAAGAAAAATTGAAAAGAATTGAGGGGGAGAAGATGGAATTGGAGTTGCATGTTGCCGATGTCGTCGATGATCACAAGGTCAAGATGGAGAAAATGCGCTTGAAGATTAGAAAGATTTGAAAATGTGCCATTGATAGTGAGGCTTGGTATCACTATGCTGTTGGATCAATTGTTACCTTAGTTGCGATCTTGATCGCATTTATTGTTGCATTTAAATGCTTTAGTTAGAGAGTTATTTGTTTGTTGCATTTAAGTCTTGTATGAACTTTATGTATGAACTTGTATTAATTTGGTCTTTTCGGTGTTGTGTAATGAAGATGAGCCGACAATGGATGTACGATGACCGATGCTCTCCCGAGTTCATTAATGGCGTGCAAACTTTTCTGCTTGCGGCTGAGGCAAACAAGCGGGCGGATGGTTTTATGCCTTGTCCATGTTTAGTCTGTAAGAATGATCACAATTACTCTACGTCAAGAACCATTCACGTCCACCTGTTTAAGTCCGGTTTCATGCCCCACTATAATGTTTGGACCAAGCACGGATAAAGAGGGGTTATGATGGAAGACAATGAAGAAGAAGAGGACGACGACAGCTATCCTAGCCATGGGTTCCCTGAATACGATGATACAACAAAGGGGGAAGAAGCTGAGCCGGCAATGCGGGAAGAAGCTGAAGAAGAGGCATCAGATGAGCCCGCTGATGATCTAGGTCAGGCCATTGCCGATGCAAAGAGAAACTGCGCGAGTGATTTGGAGAAGAAGAAGTTGCAGCGCATGTTAGAGGATCACAAGAAATTGTTGTACCTGAATTGCGAAGCTGACAAGAAAAAGTTGGGCACCACACTGGAATTTCTGCAACGGAAGGCAGAGGATGGTGTATCTGACAAGGGATTTGGAAAGTTGCTGGTAATGATAAAGAATATGCTTCCAAAGGACAACGAATTGCCCGAGAGTACGTACGAAGCAAAGAAGGCTGTTTGCCCTCTAGGGTTAGAGGTGCAGAAGAAACATGCATGCCCTAATGACTACATCCTCTACCGCGGTGAGTACGAGGATTTGAACGCTTGCCCAGTATGCGGTGCATTGCGCTATAAGATCAGGCGCGATGACCCTGGTGATGTCGAGGGCGAGCGCCCCAGGAAGAAGATTCCTGCCAAGGTGATGTGGTATGCTCCTATAATATCACGGTTGAAATGTTTGTTCCAAAACAAAGAGCATGCCAAGGCGATGCGATGGCACAGAGAAGACCGTAAGAAAGACGGAAAGTTGAGAGTACCCGCTGACGGGTCGCAGTGGAGAAAAATCGAGAGAAAGTAGACGCAAGGAACGTATGGTTTGGTCTAAGCGCAGATGGCATTAATCCTTTTGGGGAGCAGAGCAGCAACCATAGCACCTGGCCTGTGACTCGATGTTTGTATAACCTTCCTCCTTGGTTGTGCATGAAGCGGAAGTTCATTATGATGCCGGTGCTCATCCAAGGCCCTAAGCAACCCGACAACGACATTGATGTGTACCTAAGGCCATTAGTTGAAGAACTCTTACAGCTGTGGAATGGAACAGGTGTACTTGTGTGGGATGAGCACATGGGGGAAGAATTTGACCTAAAGGCCTTGCTGTTCGTGACCATCAATGATTGGCTGCTCTCAGTAACCTTTCAGGACAGACAAACAAGGGATACCGCGCATGCACGCACTGTTTGGATGATACCGACAGTATATATTTGGACAATTGTAGGAAGAATGTGTACCTAGGACATCGTCGATTTCTTCCGAGCAGGCATCCCGTAAGAAAGAAAGGCAAGCATTTCAAAGGTGAGGCGGATCACCGGACGAAGCCTCGCCACCGTACTGGTGCTGATGTACATGATATGGTCAAGGATTTGAAGGTAGTCTTTGGAAAGGGTCCTGGCGGACAACCTGTTCCGAATGACGCTGACGGACGCGCACCCATGTGGAAGAAGAAATCTATATTTTGGGACCTGCCCTATTGGAAAGACCTAGAGGTCCGCTCTGCAATCGATGTGATGCACGTGACGAAGAATCTTTGCGTGACCCTGCTTGGCTTCTTGGGCGTGTATGGGAAGACAAAAGATACACCCGAGGCACGGGAGGACCAGCAACGTATGCATGGAAAAGACGGCATACATCAGGGTCATGCCAGCTACGCTCTTACCAAAGAAGAGAAGGAAATCTTCTTTGAATGCCTGCTCAGTATTAAGGTACCGTCTGGCTTCTCGTCGAATATAAAGGGAATAATAAACATGACAGAGAAAAAGTTCCAGAACCTAAAGTCTCATGACTGCCACGTGATTATGACGCAACTACTCCCGGTTGCATTGAGGGGGCTTCTACCGGATAACGTTCGATTAGCCATTGTGAAGCTATGTGCATTCCTCAATGCAATCTCTCAGAAGGTAATCGATCCAGAAATCATACCAAGGTTAGAGAATGATTTCGTGCAATGTCTTGTCAGTTTCGAGTTGGTGTTCCCACCATCCTTCTTCAACATCATGACGCACGTCCTAGTTCACCTATGCGAAGAGATTAACGTTTTGGGTCCTGTATTTGTACACAATATGTTCCCCTTTGAGAGGTTCATGGGAGTCTTAAAGAAATATGTTCATAACCGTGCTAGGCCAGAAGGAAGCATCTCCAAGGGCCATGAAAATGAGGAGGTCATTGAGTTTTGTATTGACTTTATTCTTGACCTTAAGCCGATTGGTGTTCCTGAATCGCGGCATAAGGGCAGACTGGATGGAAAAGGCACGTTAGGAGGGAATCAAAAAATATGTATGGATGGATATTCTCTCACTGAAGCACACTACACAGTTCTACAGAATTCCGCCTTGGTGGCTCCGTATATGGACGAACACAAGAATTTTCTACGCTCCAAACACCCGAAGCGGTCTAATGACTGGATTACACGTGAACAAACCAGGAGTTTCGCCGGCTGGTTGCAGACACGTACCATGCATGACGCCTCTATTGAAGATGACATGTACTCGCTGTCCCAGTTACCATCTTCGAATATAATGACTTTCAAAGGGTACGAGATAAATGGTAATGCATTTTACACGATAGCCCAAGATAAGAAGAGCACCAACCAAAACAGTGGTGTCCGCTTTGATGCAACAACCAAGATGGAAAAGGAAACATATTATTTTTACATAGAGGAGATATGGGAACTTGACTATGGACGTGGTTTGAAGGTCCCTTTGTTTCGGTGCAAATGGGTCAATATGACACGAGGCGGGGTAACGGAAGACCCGCAGTATGGAATGACAACAGGGGATCTAAACAATCTTGCGTATGCAGACGACCATTCGTCCTAGCTAATGATGTGGCACAGGTTTTCTATGTGAAGGATATGTCTACCAAGCCGAGAAAAAGAAAAGATAAGGAAGCGAATGCATCATACGATGAGCCAAAGCGCCACATAGTTCTTTCTGGGAAGAGAAACATCGTGGGAGTGGATGACAAGACAGAAATGTCAGAAGATTATGAAAAGTTTGATGAAATTGCTCCATTCACAGTGAATATTGACCCGAGCATCCAGTTAAATGATGAAGGTTTTTCATGGCTACGGCGCAAAGGGACACACGCGAAGAAAAAGTTTCACACCCAAAGATCTGGGATCTGATCGGCTTCACTATCATCACTTTCTTCTGTGCTTCACACCCAGGAGGGAATCTCTGTAATAGTTAGAGTAGTTATGTGTGTTTGGCATTTGAAACGCGAAGAAATTTTATGTGCAAACAAATTCTTTCATGCATTTACTGATTTTTTCAGCTAAATGACCCTGAAATTGAAAAGCATTTCAAATGAACTCAGAAAAGGTTGAAAGTTGGCATGGTATCACAATTTCACCCACATAGCATGTGCAAAAAAGTAGAGAGGGTTACCGCTAAAACTGGATGCACTTCGTGTACAAAATGGACAATCTCTTTCGAAGTATCAGGGTTTCGGACGAAAACTCATCCGTTACAAAGGCTTTTCATTTTTTAAATAACCTAAGCATTACCAAATTGAATATAATGATAAAACACACTAATATTAATCTATTTTCAAAGTTAAGTTATTCACAAACTAGTGATTCACACAAATTTCAAATAATTCAAAATGTAAACTATTCAAATTTGTAAACTACCGGCACTAATAGAAAGTTTGTAATTTTTTTTAGCTAAAGCAAAAATATTCACAAAGAAACTCTAAATACAGAAAAAACAACTCAAAAATAAATAAAACAAAAATAAATAAAGCAAAAAAATAAGAATATAAAAAATCCCGCCTACTACGCCACAGCGGCCTGGATACGACTAGAAACCCAACCTGTTGTTGGGCCAGGATGCAGGCCCGCAAAGGCCCAGTAGGCCCACAGGGCAGCACAGAACATTTAGGCCCTGTAGGCCTGCTTTGGAGAGGAGCTCGAGAGAGCTACCGCACTGGGGCTTATAAACCAGTGCGGACGCCCGTCGGCTAGCGAGGTGGGACTAAACATGACGCACCGCACCTGCGCCAGCGCACCCCCTTTAGTACCGGGTGGTGGCTCAAACCGGTACTAAAGGGTGTGCGCTTCCCGCCGCTTGGCCTGGCCAAAACAGACCTTTAGTACTGGTTGGTGGCTTCAACCGGTACTAAAGGTTGTTCTATATAAGAAAACACTTCAAAAAATATCAGTTTCTCATCTCTCCCTCTGCTTCTTTCTCCTCTGCCCCGTCGCTGCCGCCCCGTCGCCGCCGCCCCTCGTCGCGGCCCCGTCGCCGTCCACGTCCCCGTCGTCCCCGTCGCCGCGCCCCGTCGTGCCCGCCCGGCCCGTCCTCGTCCCCGTCGCCGCCGCCCCGTCCCCATCCCCGTCGTCACCGCCCGTCTCCGTCCCCGTCGCCGCCCCCCGTCGCTGCGCCTCGCTGGTGAGCTCCTGCCCCGGCCACCATGTCCACACGCGCGCACACACACACACATTGTTATAGAAATGTTAGCAATTTTTCTGTTTTTTAGTTATAGAAATATTAGAAATGTTAGTTATATAGAAATGTTACAATTTTTTTCTGTTTTTTAGTTATAGAAATATATATAGAAATGTTAGCAATTTTTCTGTTTTTTAGTTATAGAAATATTAGAAATGTTAGTTATATATATAGAAATTTAGAAATTTTAGAGTTAGTTTTAGCTAGATGAATTAGATTAATGTCAAATTCTTAGAATTTGCATATAGAATTTTAGTTATCACAATCCAATCATTTAAAAAATGTTACTTTTTGCGGGCATATAGTATTTGTTCTCGACGATGCCCGGCCAGCATCCTTGCCGTCGACCCATTCGCCACGACGTCCGGCTGACCCATGTCCGGGACTAGGCTCCGCCGGGCTGGCACTGGGAGGTGCTACCTGGATGGGCGCGCCGCTTGGTGAGGAACCCGGCCTCGGGTCCCGTCGTCGACCCTGATCTCCTTTGGTGGCGTTCGCGTGGGCCACATTCGGTGCAGAGGGAGCCGGCCCCGCCGGAGGTGGTGCGTCGTCGTGTTAGGGAGGAGGACGAGCACGTCCATCGCTACATGGCTGCTATGGACGTCAGGTTCTCCAATACCTGGCAGGTTCTTTGGGCAGATGACCGGAGATATGATCCTGTGATGGTTCCTTGTCTTTGGGTGTCCACCGCCCGCGCCCCAGGAACCGCGAGTGGCCTAGGTTCTTCTATAGTATTCGATCTTTATTAGCTACCTAGCCAGTGATGTATTCGAGATTATATATTATTCGAGACGATGTATTCGAGATTATATATTATTCGAGACGATGCATATTATGTACTATATGATTCAGTTTTTCCTTATTGATTGCATCCATGCATTGTAATTTGAATACTAAATTGTTTTATATTTCTTCTGTATTAGTTAAATAAAAGCTATGGCGGACAATACCGGTAGAGAGGGAGAAGAGGCCCTGTTCGAGATCATACGCAGCCCTAACAGGCCAGATGATCTGAATGAAGCAAATGACGGCTTCCAATATTTGAACAATACAGGGGAGGGTGATGATAAGATATTCGATCTCGACGACTGAGCTGATGAAGTCATGAACTATGATTATGATTACGATGACACAGACAATGATTATGATGACGAATACAATGTTGATCTTGAAATAACAAAGACTACCGGCGAGGTATATTTATATAAGCAGGCATCTAGTGATCATCACATGTTTTTTTTATTTGAAGATATATTAACGAATCGATCTTTCTTCTTTCAGCCCTCCAGATCGAGCAAATCTGCTTCTACAGACAACAGGATAAAGCGCGGCCCGGGCAAAAAGTTAAAGGAGGGTGTAAAGTACAACATAGATTCCATCAAAGCTAGTGGCGAACCCCTCACGCCTAAGAACATTGCGAACAAGTTCGTTCGTCAGTGCGGAGTTCTTGTGAAGGACCAACTCCCGATCTCCATTCAAGAATGGAAAGAGCCAAAAACTAAACGCCCAGATGTTACTTGGGTCGACGACAGAGCAAAACAAAAGCTTTGGGAATCTCTGATGGAACATTTCACCCTACCAGATTATTTCACTAATGCAGATGTGCAGAAAGTCAAGGACACTGCACTTAAGAAGATTGCAATTGCATTCAACACCCACAAGAAAACTGTATGGGCCAACTACCTCGCTGCAGAAAGGAAGACTCCAGAATTCAAGGGAACACTGGAGAAGAAAAGAGAACACTTGCCCGCTTTCGTGAAATTCAAGGAATCAGAATTATCTAAGGAACGGTCGAGAAAAAACAAGGCCAATGCCGCAAAAAAGACGCAGTTCCATAGGCTGGGTCCAGGTGGCTACGCGGTGGCAATGCCTAAGTGGGATAAGTCTGAGCAAGAGATGGAGGATGCAGGGGTCACTCCGGTTACTAGGAGCTGGCCCCCAGGTGCAGAACTTGGTTCTATGCGCTTGGGGGGGGGCATTGGACCCGAAGACAGGCCTGGTTACGAAGAAGGCAAGTCTAAAAGGAGCAGAACAAAAGTTACTTGACGCAATAGAAGATGCTCGAAAGGGGGTGTTCACGCCCAACAGAGAGAACGACGAGCTTACACGCGCCCTGGGAAATCCTGAACACACGGGAAGAACACGAGGTAAGGGCGTTATTCCCTGGTATGAGGGCTTTTCGGAATGGAACGACGACTACAGGACCCGTGCAAGAAAGAAGATGGAGGAGGAGAAGAGGAAGCTGGAGGAGGAGCAGAGGAATCAGGACACGGAACGCCTTCAAGGCCTAGAAGCAAGGCACGCGGACTTGGCACTCAAATTCCAGCAGCAGCAGCAGCAAATCGACTCACTTAGCCAGGAAAGGGGGTCTCAGCAGCGGCAGCAGCAAGCAGATGATCATCCAGCATTGGATAGCACCGTCCCATCCATGCCGAGAAGCAGCGTTGGTTCCGCCCCGGGCGACGCACTGCTGGATACATACCCTGTGGATGACATCATAGAGAACACTAACTGTGAGCTACACTTCAAAATGAAGAACATATCCATGAAGGTTGCGGACGTCGTTGCTTTTACAATTACCCCGAAGCAACCTTCCATTGCGCCCCGATTCCAGCGGGCTATGCTCGTGTCTTGGTTGATGAGGTGGTGGACCCATATTCGGGGCTACAGCTTGACATTCCTGGAGGTGACGACGAGCACACACTGGGAGAGGCCATACATCGTATCATCCTATGGACAAAGGATTGCATCATCTTTCAAAGTCCACCGACACCGCGTCTCCCGACTCCTCCTCGAAGTCCGCCACCGTGTCAGCAGACTCCCGCTCCTCCAAGTCCACGAACGCGTGAGCAGACTCCTGCTTCAAGTCCGGCACAGCGTCAGGCCACTCCTCCTGTTTCAAGTTCGACACCGTGTCAGGCCACACCTCCTGCTTCAAGTCCGGCACAGCGTCAGGCCACACCTCCTGCTTCAAGTCCGACAACGTCTCAGGCCACACCTCCTGCTTCAAGTCCGGCACAGCGTCAGGCCACTCCTCCTGCTCCAACTAAGCCACGTCAGCCATCTCCGCCGCCTAAGCAATCGCAGAAGAGACACGCCGCAGCTATGATGCGTAGCGGTACGAGTCGAGGTAGTACAGGAAGTACAGGCGGAGACAAGCGATATAAATATGGTCCAATCAGCCTCGCTCCTCTTCCTCAGAGGCTTTACGACATGACCGATGAGCAAAACGATGCCATAGTGCGGGCCGAAGTGGACGCCCATTTTGGACCAAAACCGGCACCGCCGCCGAGGGAGAAAGTGCCTGAGGAAAAGATTGATCACTTCATTCGTATGGCTAGACCACTAGCTCCCAAGACTGTTGACTCAGACTATGAGCGCCAAATCAGGAAGGCACATCGAGCACGACTACAGAAAGAAGCGAGCTCGAGCTTGAGGCAACAAGCAGCTGTCAAAAAATGCGGGAAAACCGTTCCCCAGCTGGGAGAACAGGCGGCGCAATCGATCCCCCCGCTTGTTGTGCCAATAACACATGAGAGTACGCGCGCCCAATATTATTGTGGGCAAACCGTTTACGTTCCCGAGCTGGGCGATGTGGTAATAACCGAGGAGCATATAATGCAGGCTGAAATGCTCAAGATCACTGTTGGACAAATCCTCGATATCGAGCCCATGTCTCCGCTTAGAGAGGAGGAAATAACGGAAATATGTCCGGGTCCAACCTTTGGTCGAGCCCGAGGAGGTCAAGAACCTCCCAACAAGAATATATGAATTGCATGATTGGTACATGAAAATTACCAAGATTTCCAATCGAGAGTCCCCCATGGTGCAAGTCGAGGAAGATCATTACTTCAATAAGAAAGCTCTGTCCGTTGAGTATTCAGAACTATTTCAGTTATTCAATCAAGATGCACTCGAAAAATCTATCGTCAGTTGCTATTGTCTGTAAGTGATTTCTTTCTGTAATTTAAGTCTCAAGCTAGCTCTAGTGCTCATTGATTGATCATTAATTATCTGTAATTATATATCCTCACTATATATTCTTTTTTGTGGTATTATGCAGGATGAAGATGTATGAAATGAAAAAAGCTGGACGCTATGGCATTGGGTTCATTGACCCAAATACCGTTAATGAATACACTTGAAATTGGAATGGTGTAGACAAGATGTAGAGAAAAACATGCTAGAGTTCTTGAAGCGCCTCAATAGCAACGAAGATATACTACTTCCTTACAACTTCGAGTGAGTCACACTGTCTTGTACTACAAATTCTGTTTTTGCTTACTAGCTAGATGTTAATAAGTGTATAGGGTTTAGGGTTATAGTTGATTAGTGTTATGCACATGCCCGCTTAATTTATACATGCAAACGTATGCGCATGCAGGTTCCACTGGATCTTGTTAGACATTAAAGTTGACGAAGGAAAAGTTGAAGTACTGGACTCACTACTTAAAAACGATAGTGACTACAGCATCGTGAAGGGGATAGTCAACAGGTAATTTCAATCATTATTAACTATATCTCGGCCTATTTAGTTCGTCATTTCCTGATATGAACTATTTTTAATAACCCCTTTATTAATTTTCTTTGCCGGCGGGCAGGGCTTGGGCAAAGTACATCAAGGTGACTCCAGGAAAATGGCCAGAAAAGCTGACTTGGTATCGACCCAAGGTAAGTAATTAAGTAGTACTAGCTAGCTAGCTAGCTACCATCTCTTTAATTCTTGTTTCAATACCATTAATTAATTAACATGTTTGATTAATTATTATCTGATTAAATTCTATTCTCGTAGAGGCCCTGAAGCAGGCGCCGGGGACTGAAGTGTGTCCATACTACGTTTGCGAGAACATTCGCATGATGGCGTCCGAAAGGAGCAGATTTGATAGACAGCAATGGGTACGTTTGCTAGAACACTATTCACAAATCTTACATGATTGTCGATATCTAGTCACAAAAGTAATACACATGCATATTGATCTCCTTCTTAACAGTTCAAAGACGTGCGGGACCAGCTCCTATCAACAGAGCGCATACGAGCACTTCAAGAGGAAATAGTGGGATTTTTGCTCGACCAGGTCATAGATCCCAAAGGAGAATACTATTACCCGCTACCGCCCCCATGAACCACTTGTCATCGTGCTCCGAAGGCACAAGGCAACATGTAGGAGAAATTGTATATATATATACATGTGTATGTGTGAATAATTAATGGTGGTTGTGAGACATTCGATTATATATATATATATATGATCGGTTCTACGAGAAAATCTATTTATATATATGCATAAAGTGTACAATATGTAGTATCGTAAAATACCAGCAAACAAAAAATAATTAAATGGAAAACACAAAATTAATGCAAAAATAAAAATAAAAATCAAAACCCCCCCAAACATTTAGTACCGGTTGGTGCTACCAACCGGTACTAATGGTCTACCAGCACCCGGGCCTGGCTCGTGCCACGTGGTGGCACTTTAGCGCCGGTTCGTGCCGAACCGGTAGTAAAGGGGGGGGGGGCCTTTAGTCTCCACTCTTTAGTGCCGGTTGCAGAACCGGCACTAAAGGCCCTTACGAACCGGCGCTAAAGCCCGGTTCTGCACTAGTGTATCACATTAGAAAAGGTAAAATTTATCGCTCTTTAATGTTGCGACATATAATTGATAGAGTTGGCTGGCGAAGGAAGCTGAAACCTAGAGCAGGGTTTTGAATTGCAATGTCAAGTCCACATTTGGTTATTTGTGGTCTTGTCCAAAAGTTTTGGTCTCACCTGATGGTTTTTCTTATTTGTGTCATGTGCTAGAGTGTTGGTCCCACATATGAACAAGAGTGCACTTAATTATTGACATGTCTTTTCAAATTTGGTAGTCTCCCATGGTACAAGTAGTGCATTTGTTTATATGTGAATTTTGTAGGGTTGTCAGTAGTTCAGAATGTGAGTACCAGTGGAGAAAAAAGAGTGAACTTACAACTAAGTCCAAACTTTATAAGCAGAAAAGATATGTTATGAATTTACGACAACATGAAGTTTGTACTCCATTTTGGGCTAGCAACAACCACAAGGCAAACAACAACCGCACCTATCACAAATTTGGATAAACATTGTCTGTAATATACACAGTAATGATTTGTGGATCAAAGATGTATAAAATTGTCAGACACAATACGGAACAACTTCGTTGAACACTCGTCACACAACCAAATTTTCAGTGCTACCACACCATAACTGACGGACTGTTAGATGGTGTTGTTCCGTCCAGCATGACGGTTGGTGTGCTTGATGTTTGTCAGGACATTTCTAAATTAATATATTTGTCATTTTCAGAAGAAGAAAAATCAATGTTACAACACCAAAAGTCCACTCTCAAATGCTCAGCAGCACATCCACGGGCAGGCCCCACAAAAAATTCTCAATAATTCTCCTTTCCCCGGAAAAACTTCTGCGCAGCTGTGAAATTTAAACAAGTGTAGTTATAACTTGGCATAATCAGCGTTCAATTATAGTACAGTCCTTTCCCCAACAATTTTTAAAAAATAATAGTACTTCTTGCCAAATTACAGGGAAATGGATAGGTCACCTAGGTGCCTCGCGACAAAGTTGGCCGTTTGTGGCACGCCGGAGACGCAGTCTAATTGGAGCCGGTGCCGCACACGATCTCTCCGTGAGTAATCAATATGAATCTCCCATACCGGTCGTCGACGTTCAGCATCTAGTCTCACCAAGGAGAGTGCACGAAGAGGCGCGTCCAGCAGCAGCGGGCCACGTAACTGTAGCATTTTTTATCACACTGGCCAAGCACACTAGCTCTGTCGCGTTAATATACTCTACACAACGTTATGTAATGGCACATATAATATATTCCCAATTACTTAATCTTGCGCGCCCTCCCTGGCTGAATCGAGCGGCCGGCTTGTGGCCGCACGATCGCTCATGTCTGTCGTGAGTCCCACCTGCAGGTGCTGCTTTGTCCGAGATGAGACTCGCTACGTGACACACTTTTTTTCTTCATAGATTTCTCCACCGCGGCGCTGCTCCTGCTTCTCCCCTGCCGGTCCTCTCCTTCCCTTCCTACCAGTCGCGCCGCCCTGTTCTCCCCCCTGCTCCGCATGGCGCCGCTCCTCTCCTTCCCTTCCTCTCTCCATGGCACCACCCTGCTCTTCTCCTTTCTCCCCATGGCACCACCTCTCCACTGCCCTTCCTCCCATGGCGCCGCCCTATTCCTCCCCTTCCTCACCATAGTTGATGCCGCTGCTGCGGATGGCGCCGCCAAGGACGACGGAGCGGCTGCTGTGGAGGGCAGCCTGTGCGGCGCGGCCAAGAACGACGGCCCAGTCCCCCATGGCATCCTCCCCAACCACCCCAGCCGCTGCTTCCTCCCCAACCGGATCCAGCCTCAGGTCAATGCCGCGGTGAACTCCGTTTTCGATGAACTCGAGCTTGTCATGAAGATGACCATAAGCTCTAACACTCACACAAATAAAAACCAAACAAGAACCAGGAAAGATGATGCAAGGATGCAATGGTTTGATCAAGCTACTCACTAGAGAGCCCCCTTGATAGTCCACTTGAGCCAGATGATGATGATCTTGATTTCCTCAAGATGGACCAGCTTTGTTGATTGCGTTGGCTCGATGAAGACTAATTGATTGATCCCTCATACTCCACTATGGGCGAGCCACTCTTCGGCACATCTTCACTAGTCCATTGTTACCACAATGTGTTGGGAAACGTAGCATGCAATTTCAAAAAATTCCTACGCTCATGCAAGATCTATCTAGGAGATGCATAGCAACGAGAAGGGGAGAGTGTGTCTACGTACCCTCGTAGACCGAAAGCGGAAGCGTTTGACAACGCGGTTGATATAGTCGAACTTCTTCTCGTTCCGACCGATCAAGCACCGTACGTACGGCACCTCCGAGTTCTGCACACGTTCAGCTCGATGACGTCCCTCGAACTCTTGATCCAGCAAAGTGTCGAGCAAGTAGATGAGTTCCGTCAGCACAACGGCGTGGTGACGGTGACGATGAAGTGATTCGCGCAGGGCTTCGCCTAAGCACTACGAGAATATGACCTAGGGTGTAATCTGTGCATGGAGGCGCCGCACACGGCTAACAGATGTTGTTGTGTGTTCTAGGAGCATCCCCCCATCATATATATAGGCGGGAGGGAGAGAGAGCAGCCAAGGGGGGCGTCCCAAATAGGCCGAATCCTACTTGGGGTTCCTCCCCAATTCGGCCCCCCTTTCCTTTTTTACCGGAGGGGGAAGGAAAGAGGAGGGAGGAGGGAAGGAAGGGGGAGGCCGAATCCCTCCTCTTCCTTCTCTCTTCCCCCCTTTCCTTTCTCCTCTGGTGTGGCTCATATGGGGGGCGCAGCAGCCCCTGATGTCTGCTGTGTTTCCCCTCTTGGCCCATTAGGCCAATATCTTTGCCGGGACGGAGGGGGGGAGGGGGGGCATGCCCGGAACCCCTTCCGGTGACCCGATATGTACCCGGTACCTTCCGGAACACTTTTGGTGTCTGAATACTATCGTCCTATATATCAATCTTTACCCTCGACCATTTCGAGACTCCTCGTCATGTCCGTGATCTCATCCGGGACTCCAAACAACATTCGGTCACCAAATCACATAACTCATATAATACAAAATCGTCATCGAACGTTAAGCGTGCAGACCCTACGGGTTCGAGAACTATGCAGACATGACCGAGACACTTCTCCGGTCTATAAACAATAGCGGAACCTGGATGCTCATATTGGTACCTACATATTCTACGAAGATTTTTATCGGTCGAACCGTAATGACAACATATGTTTTTCCCTTTGTCATCGTATGTTACTTGCCCGAGATTCGATCGTGGGTATCTTCATACCTAGTTCAATCTCGTTACCGGCAAGTCTCTTTACTCGTTCCGTAATACATTATCCCACAACTAACTCATTAATCACTTTGCTTGCAAAGCTTCTTATGATGTGTATTACCGAGAGGGCCCAGAGATACCTCCCCAATACCCGGAGTGACAAATCCTAATCTCGATCTATGCCAACCCAACAAACACTTTCGGAGATACCTGTAGAGCATCTTTATAATCACCCAATTATGTTGTGACGTTTGATAGCACACAAGGTATTCCTCCGGTATCCAGGAGTTGCATAATCTCATAGTCAAAGGAATATGTATATGACATGAAGAAAGCAATAGCAATAAAACATAACGATCAATATGCTAAGCTAACGAATGGGTATTGTCCATCACATCATTATCCTAATGATGTGATCCCGTTCATCCAATGACAACACATGTCTATGGTTAGGGAACTTAACCATCTTTGATTAACGAGCTAGTCTAGTAGAGGCTTACGAGGGACATGGTGTTTTGTCTATGTATCCACACACGTATCAAGTTTTCGGTTAATACAATTCTAGCATGAATAATAAAAATTTATCATGAATAAGGAAATATAAAATAAAAACTTTATTATTGCCTCTAGGGCATATTTCCTTCACAATGGACGACAAACTTCAAGCAAGATCTCTTCGCGATGCTCCACTTAAACTTGCACACCGCAACCTTGATGATGATCACCATTTGATGTCATCCTCCATGGGTTGTATGAGATCATCCTCTTGACGTAAGCCCATGGAAACATACCTAACCCCACAAAGAATTCTCACGTAGACCATGGGTTAGTACACAAAACGTAATGGGCAATGCTTACCATACCATGGGGTCACTTGATCGCTCTAGGTACATCTTGTACGCTTTGTGTGTTGATCAACTTTATTCACTCTTTGTACTTAGTCTTGATCAACCTTGTATCATCTCTTCTCTGTGACCAATCTTTGGATAATTACTTGAACAACACCTTGATCGACACATAAACTCCATGAAACCAATGAATGGACTTCAAAAAATGCGTATGGACAAATTATACGAATATAACTTAAGGCAAACATTAGTCCATAGAGAATGTCATCAATTACCAAAACCACACATGAGGGCACCATGCTCTTTCAGAAGCTATAATGGAAAAGGCCTTTGCTTGCAGCACATGATTTGTTGTTAGTGAAATTATATATACATGATATCCAAACAGAATTTTTAATTCTGTATCGCATATATGAGAAATCGGCACAGCCAGATCAATCATTTAAATTTGGGCACTAAGGTCAAGTCTCTATTCCCTATGAAAAAACTAAAAACTAAAATATAATGAAGATTCTTGATGACGTAACTCATCGGGGATGCCCAAGTAAGTTGACATTTCTAACCGTTGACTTCACATCACTAACCTAGATATCTACATCAGCGCTCCTTTAGTTTGATAAACTAACCTGACTAGCAGGCATCCAATGTGCATAACAGAATATCCCTCAACAATGTAATTCGTTCTGACTTCTGAATCCTAATTCATGAACTGCGGTATGACGAGGATATAACGAGCAAAGTAGGTCTTAAGAAAGATGAGGTTGCCATAAATATGTGAGAACTACAGTTTATTGCCTGTTGGCACCATCAATGGGGAAGTTGTAGCTGAAGCTGGTTGCATTGCACCCATGTTGAACAGTAAAATCAAACAAAATGCATTTTTATGAAACTTACTGGATTTGAAGATGCACAAATGTTTTAGGTGCTTACAAAATTTGAAGGCGAAATAAGATCCAAGGGGCTCCTGACAAAATGAAAACAAAATGAGTGCTCAAAAGTTTGAGCACTAATTTGATTTTTTATCAGAAGTTCCACAGATGTCATTCGAACATATAAAACTCAAGCAACTAAATAATTTGTGCATCTTTGAAGGCACAAAGTGTCAGACTTTTTTGATCGTTTGGTTTTTAATTTTGCTGTTCATCGATGGTGCATTGCAGCCATGTTTACAAAAACCCTTTAATTCCTTTTATCTGGTATAAATAGGGGTTTTTGTAAGAAAATCTGGAAATGCACGTCCTATAAAAACCGATATTCTTGCATCGCCCCGTACCATATACACGATGTTCAGGCTGTGCCACGTCCTCACCGGCATGCCGGTTCAATTATGGGGCCTCTTGTGCCTCGCAGAGAGTGGAGGAAAATGTCTACGACAGAAAACAAACGAGACTGTTGTACCTCATTTATTTTAATAAAAATCTCCATCAATCATGAACTCGCATTAACACTTCGACCAGGAAGCTAAACAAAAAAATCAGACGCGCTGACATGCTGAAGACATCCCGGGCCATAACACACACACACACACACACACACAAATCGTCGATGCTTCTTTTATGCAAGCACCCACCAGATGCATGAAAGTAAGTTCAGACCTATGGTCTGCACCTACACGCGCAGGTACATATCAATCTTGAGCACCGCGTTCCTGGTGGTGGTGTTGGCGGAGTGTGTCCGGAGCAGACCGTACCCGGTCGCACCACGGAGCCCGCCAGTGCCGCCCACGATCGGCAGCTCCCTGACGGTATCGAAGATGACGTCCCTTGAGAGCACGGCCACAGAGCTCCCGTTATGGCTCCCCGCCGTGAACACGAAGTTGGCAGTGAGCAGCAGCGCGTACTCCGTCATCGACGCGAACTGGAAGAAGCCCTGTGCCCTGCCGACGGCGGGGGACGCTGCGTCCGGCCCCTCCGTCAGCAGGTCGTCGATGACATACATGTCGCCGAAGTAGGTGGTGGGGTCGTTTGCCAGCGGCACCACGCCTTTGATGACTTGCACTGCTGTTGCTGGGCTGCCAGTCACGATGTCATGCATGTAGAACTTGAGGTGGATCGTCTCCGCTGCTGCTGCTGATGCCCTAAGGACAAGGGCTAGGGCGAAGACAAAGGCTGGTAGGAGCTGCATGGTGTGCTTGACGGCCATGGCTTGTACTAGGATGTATAGGGCAGATGTGCATGAGTTGATTCTATGTTTACATGCTCTGGCTCGAACCCTTTATATAGGCAAACTGGAAAGGACCGGCGGCAAAGCAGCAGGGAACGTGCGCCCACGATAAGTGCATTCATTTTTACACAAAGGTGTATTTGAGTCTCATCTTTCTAATATTAAAACATAGAACAATAATTGAATAGTGCATCTACATGGGCAGCCATGATAAGGTGGACGGTGAATTAGAGCGCAAATGATGAGGAGGCATCTATGTAAGTTATGTGAAGTCAACTACTTGGGCAGCCATGATTATTGATGAGTTACATCATGAAGAATGGGCCCTGTATTTTTCGTACTCCCTCCATTTCTATTTCCTCCGCATGCATTGGTCATAGTCAAACTTTCTAAACTTTGATAAAGTTTATATAGAAAAATATTAACATATACAATAACAAATCAATACCATTAGATTCATCATTGTATACATTTTCACATCATATAGATTTGCTATTGTAAATGTTCATAATTTTATCTATAAACTTGGTCAAACTTTATGAAGTTTGACTTTAGTCAAACCTAATATGCAGAGTGAACAAAAACGGAGGGAGTACAAGGAATAGGGAATAGCCCTAGTTCATGTTTAATTTATTGAACTGGCCATGTCAACCTGATATGCAATGAGATGGTGGATAGATGCAGATGAAGCCGCCAGGCTCGAGCCAGGAGGACACATATGGTGACCCGCTGAGAAGCTAAGGCCAACTTCCACTCGGATAAAATCCACGTCTGTTTGGGTTACCACGTTGGAGTCACCCTAAGGCACAAGGGCACATATAAGCCCACCAACGTCTCTCTGGCTGCTATCCCCGACTGGCAATGATGGAAGTGAAATTTGAGCAACGGTATTAGGAATAGTGACATTTACACAACTTTCTAGGTGATGATCATTTCTTGTTACTTTTTGTAGTAGCTTTTATTTACTTACGCTCTGCAAATAATCTTACTGTATATATAATGCATTTACACAACTTTCTAGGTGATGATCATTTCTTGGTATTTATTTACGCTCCCAATGAGATTGATACTCCCTTTTCTCTGTTACATAATGCAATATGTATAGATTTTTTGCAAAGTCAAACTTGTCAAACTTTGACCAAGTTTATAGAGAAAATAATTTATATCTACAATACCAAATATGTAAAATATGAAATTAGATCTTATGATGAATCAATGATATATGTTTGGCATTCTAAATGTAAATATTTTTGTCTACAAACTTGTTCAAAGTATGGGACGGAGTGAGTATTAATAGTATTCAATTTAATGTATGCAAGATATTAGTGTTATGCTCTATGTGATACTTTCATATGTTGAATGTTCGAAACCTTTTCAATCTTATTCTGGTGCTTGATTCAAGGTAACAATTTTGTATACTCAAAACTTGATCGATATCGGTTTATTTGGGGATCAAATAATCATCAAAGTTTGTTCAAATATTGGATTTATGTATCAATGTCTTTGAATGGACTTTTCGAATGCTCATGGGTATCTCTTCTAGAAGTTGAGCTGTAGGTGAGCCTGCTGCAATCGTAGTATGTAGGGCCAACTTCAAGCGGAACAAGTGAAACCGATGTGGAATGCGGGTCAACGAATATCTTTGTTACATCATACGGTTTCATCCAAACCTTCGTTATGTTGCGTTGCTCGATGCACAAAGTATGTCTAAGTTTATTGTTCCATGGTAACCTATAAAATACTCTAGGTGTGCTTGGATGTTTGAACGGTCAATCAAATAATAGGATTAGGATTTAGAGATGGAATGACGTAGGGCGGCTGGATATGACAATGCACCCTAGCATCATCAGTTCACGTCCACCTCTCCGTCTCCATCGGCTCCGCTGGGCATTAACTAATTATCTTTTTAACCCAACTAGCTGGCTGGCTGGCTTCTAAAGCTAACACATATGTATGGAGTATAGGTGCAAAGGTGCCCCATGTACAGTTCGACCGTTGACGATGCTACTGACCATTATTTAAAAATCCGCTCGCAGATAAGGGATTCATGTAAGCACACACTCTGATCTATCATTAATGCTGTTGCATCTTTTATGGACCCATGGGATAAACAAGTGTACGTGTCACCTCCGACATCAACTCATCGAGTTTACAATAAACCTGCACATAGGCTCATAGTATACGTTTCCTTTATTCTTTCTCGTACGATGCTTAGTAGGTTGTAGTCGCCGCCTGATAGAGTAATTCAACTTTGTGAGTTGCTTCCTAATCTAACCTCTTGGGACTAACAAAAGAAATTTACAGTTATAATATCCAACTGACTTGTTTGGCCGTATGCGCCATCGATGCAGAGGCTGCAGGTGAATTCTCGTTCTGTGAAAAAGATACTACATGACAAAGAATCAGTAAGAGCCTCGAATTCCAATAAGGAAAAAACAAAAGGCTGGCTTGACAAAGATTTATTTCTCCAATTATTTTATTTCCAATTAAAAGGTAGCTAGATTGCCTTTCTACAGGCACGTAGCTTCGGTGTTTGACCCAAGCACCGGCCTGCCAATTTCACGCATTAAATCCTTTTTTTATTTGCGATACACGCATTAAATCCTTATGTGCGAATAAGGAGAAAATAACAACATCAAGTTTGAAAGATGACCGCCCTAACAATTATAACTTCCTATTACCCCTCCATTTAAACTTCTACGAGAGATTGGTTAAGGGGTTGTTTGGTTAACGTGTTTTTAGAGTTCTCATTTCAGCAGAACTGATTTGTCTCCGATTTTAAAGTAAATCATGTTTGGGTATGGTTATCAATCCACGTGTTGGTAAAATTAGTTTTGCATAAACTCACAATTTTGCGTTTATGGAAAAATCACTAAGAGTTGTTTTTGCACAAACTCAGTTTCAGTCAACCAGAGGAGTTAAATGCATCACTAGTCCATTAACTCAAATTGATTCAACGTTTTAGGAGAACAACTAAAAATGTAATCGGTTTAGGCCATAAACTTGTTTATTTGTTCAGATAAGGAAAGGACCGATTTAAACACAGACTATTAAAAAAAGGGAAATTTTTGGTCCGAGCCACTATCGAACCGGGACATTCCAGGCTTGCGACTCAAACTCCATGAGTTATTAAAAGGGTTGGGCGTGCTTTACTGCGCCGTTGGTGTTGTTGGGTTTCTAAAAAAATCACTCTCTGTATTAAAATATTAGTTGTATTACTTTTTTGAAATGTCAAAACTGTTAAGTTTGAGAAAATTTATTGAAAAATAATCAAAACCCATAATATCAAATATGTATAATTAGATTCAACATGAAACGAGTTTTCATACTTCGTTTGTTTAATATAATGGATGTTAATATTTTTTGCTATGAACTTGGTGAAAGTTAAAGAATTCCATTTTTTTTGTGAACGTGGTCAACGTAAAAGAATTTTCACTTTTCAAAAAACTAATACCCCTTATTTTCTGGAATTGATGGAATATTTAGTTTGGCTGGTGGGGCAGACGATGGATTGCGTTTTATTTTTATTTATAATGCGGTGATTTCATGGGCCTTTCGTGGTGTGATTATATCTGTGTTATCCGCTAACCAACATATATTTATGTGCGGAAATTTCTGTGTCGATGGTAGCATGTACTATATTGGTGCTAGAGTATGACATGGTGGAGCTTCTTTTTTCTAGGTGGTAGGTGGGTGTGCGGTATTGATATGTTTTTATAGGCCGGTTGCTGCTGATTGATTTGAAAAATTGTTGGCCCGATCAAAATCGTAAATCAAATCCAAAATTGAATATCTCAATTGAATGAAAGAGTTCCAAAATTAGGGAACATGGGGAATGGGAGAGCTCCTAGAGAAATTTGTAATGAGAATCAAAGAGAGAGAAGAAGCCACCTAGCTACTAGCTATGGACCCATAGGTCTGTGGTGGACTACTCACGCTTCACCGGAGGGGCAGTAGAATTGATGTAGGTGCCCTTCGTGATCGAATCCCCCTCCGGCAGGGTGCCAGAAAAGGTCCCTAGATGGGATCTCACGGGAACAGAAGGTTGCGGCTTTGGAAAAGTGTTTTCGTGGATGCTTCTGGTGGTTTGGGAATATTTGCAAATATATAGGAGGCAGAACTAGGTCAGGGGGTCACGAGGGGCCCACAAGGTAGGGGGGCGCTCCCTCCGCCCTTGTCGCCGCCTCGTGTCTCTTCTGACTTGAACTACAAGTCTCCTGGGTGTATTCTGGTCCAAGAAAAAATTGTGAAGTTTTATTACGTTTGGACTCCGTTTAGTATTCCTTTTCTGCGAAGCTCAAAAACACGGAAAATTTAGAAACTGGCACTGGGATCTAGGTTAATAGGTTAGTCCCAAAAATAATGTAAAATAGCATATTAATGCATATAAAACATCTAAAAAATATAATATAATAGCATGGAACAATAAAAAATTATAGATACGTTGGAGACGTATCAATAATATATAAACTAAAATAAAATAAAATAATTATTGTATTTGATTATTATGATATTAATATATTGGAAATATAAATGGCATCATATAATAGATTTCTTTTCGTGTATGTTATGTGAACGTTTGATGAGATGGCACATGTGGTGAGATGGGATGTGTGCATGAGATCAACTAATAATGATTCTTTTCTCAGGCATGTTTGTGGTGCGCCTTAGATGAGCTGGCATGTGTGCATGTTAAGATAATATACATATGGGGGATGAACTATTTAGATATACTATCAAACATGCCCATGCGTCGCAACCGGAGATCAAACAATAACACACGTCTCTAATGCGATAATCATGCATTCTCATGACCATTCACAGGTGCACACCCTCTATTTTAAGAACAACCAATGGCCATTCGACATGAATGACTGCTTCAAAAACAATGGACAACATGTCCAATATTGAATTGATTGAGGGTATGTTTTTTCAGGATGCCAATTTGGAACATGGGATGTGGTCCTGAGTGAACTTAGTTCAACTTATTAGTTCATTCAGAAATTTAAAGTAAAATTCGAAATATCATAATTAATAAATTTGGACCTGATGTCATGAGCTAAATTTAAAAGTAAATCGAAAAGATGAAATATTATGAACAAATTTTAAAGTGACAATATCATCAAGTAGATTAATCTAGAGTAGCAGTGGCAGCTAGCAAAACATGCTAGTTTGTGTTAGGCGAGAACATGATTGATTTCTGGTCGATATCTTCTTTCCTTGGTCGAACTCCAGACGCTAGCTCCCTTGTCCCCCAAATCTAACATTGCTCCTTTCCAGTTCATGTCATTTGTAGCCGACCATCAGTTGCTTCACATTAGTGCGCGTTGGCATGCAATGGCGGCGTCCGACCTGTACACACCGACGTGTAGACATATGCTTCTACATGTACATATATAGCACTAAGCTAGCTAGTAGTTTTTCTTTTAATTTTTTCACTAAATGGGTATGAAACATATATAATAGATTTTGTGAGATCATCAAACTATCCTATCTAGTCAATTTAAATGGGTATGAAACATATATAATAGACATTTTCAAAGTAACCCATAAAAGGAAAACTATTTATTAAAGGTGCATCGTAAACATAATTTAAAAAATGATGATCATGCAAAATAGTAACATATTTGGAATCTACACATTTGTGTCAGCGATTTTCATATATAACTTGTCGAATTTGGTGTTAATTTTTGAATCATATGAATATTATAAAAGTATTTGAATCTGGCAAAAAAGAGAAACCTAGAGTAGTTGGGTCGAATTGGAAAACTACGATGCCCATCTGCGAAGCGACCCTTGGAGAGGCAACTCTATTTTGCGCCAACTTAAATTCAGGAAGAAAAAACAAAGAAAATGGAATTCAAAAAGAAAAAGAAAAAAAGGGGAGTAGCGGAATCAAACTCAGGTCTCCCAACTAGAAAGCGAGGCTCTCGCCAGTAAGGCTATTGTTCACATGTGATGCATGAGGGGATAGCTAAACATGAACAAAGGCGACGATGACCAGCGACTCGAAGGAAAATCGAATCATTTTTTCCACTTACCGGTGGCATTGGATATCATTCTTGGCAACTTTAGGAACAATTTTAAGACGGACTGGCAGAAGCACTAAGACCTTTATTAGTAGGTATAGGTAGGATTTCTTTGCCATGTTGCGGTGCCAGCATCACTTTTCTCTCCGTGCATGGATCGAGCCACACGGGGATGACATGTTCATGGTCACAGGAGCGAACTTGGCCCATAACCAGATGGGCAGCCTATGTCCAGCGTACTCTCATAGTCGGTAGTAGCTATTGCTGGAGGGATAGAAAACCATATTGACGCTTATGGCGTCAAACAGTCGCTCTTTCGTATAGACCCGACGATACGAGTGACATGGGCTGGACCTTTTTAATCTGTTCGTAGCCTCTGCATATCTCGGTTTCAAGAACTTTCTATGATGTTTATGAACCGGTTATTTCTTCATTTTTTTCAGCTTCTTTTTTCACTTTACTTTTTTTTGAAAAAAATGTTCAATATATTCAAAGTTTGTTCCTCTCTACATATCAAATTTTGAAATTTCAATTTTCCCCATGTTTTTAGAAAGCGCGTATTAAAACTATTCAAAAGTCTGAAATTTGTTCATGTTTAATACACATGTTTGGACTTCCAAAATTGTTCATGTTTTTAAAAAATTGCTAGTTATTTCAATAAATATTTTTAATTTTTTAATTTATTCATGTTTTCAAAAAGTTCCACAGTTTCAAAAGTTGATCCTTTTTTCAAAATTGTTCTGTAGTTCATCCTATTATTGTTTTCAATTTTTTTTCAGAATTTCAAAATATGTTCAAGTTTTCAAAGATTGTGTGTTACTCAAAAAAGTGCTTGCATTTGCAAAAATAATTTCCAGAATTTTGAAAAATATTAAGGGTTCAAAAAAGTACTTACTTTGAAACAAAAAATCGCGTCTGCAATTTCAAAAGAGTTCAAATATGTCGGTTTTTAATATTCCATGCTACTTATTAGTAACCAAATTTTATTGTATCTAGTTGGCGGTCCCGTTATCGATTCTAACACACGCCCATTTTTTGGGATTTTCCACTGTTTCTCACTACACATACCGTTTCCTGCTGAGCTTGCCCAGTTGGCTGCTCGCTGCATGCGTCTATATAGGAGGTCCCTTGGGGGACCTGTAGTTATGGTAGCACGTTTATACAGGAGGTCCCTTGGGGACCTGCAGTTATTGTAACTACAAGATAACCCGTGGGTTGCCACGGAATAGTAGGCTGAAAACATGAATAAAGTGAGAATTAATTATGATGTGAAGTCAAATGAGTGTCTGCCTTGCATGATTTGTTTGTGTAAAAAGTGTTGCATGCATGGACAAAATAGTTAGTTGGATGGTAGATTAACGACGTGGCATACATGCATGGTTTGTTGATATGGAAGCGCTGCATACTTCGGAAAAATAGTTAATGTGTTGCAACTATTTAAGAATAGAAGATACTCCAACTGCTGAGCTGGTCATTTATACTCCGTGACAGCGCTTAGTTATAAATCTACATAACTGAGTACATCTAAATCTTGATCGCTAGATCTGAAATCTGTTCATGGGTAGAGTAAGAGAACTTTGCTATATAAACACATATACAGTCAGCTTGTTTATCTTATAAAAACGGTGGTGACATATTACACTATATATTTGCGGAAAAGATCGTGAGCTTCCTTTAAGGAAGCCAATGGAATACAAAAATATGGTTGGACTAGGAGGCATGAGGAAATACGATAGTGCTTTTTGTCCCACACATGGTACGAAGTTCACTGTTTGAATAATCCAGTTTGAGTGGTGTGTGAGGTTCCATCAGTAGAGTGAGTGAGTTAATCAGCTTTGCTGTTCTTCCTTTTGAGGAAAAGTCGGGTTTCCCGTCCTCTTTGTGACCGACGTTGGCATCGTGCATGGTCATGACATGCACGAGTGCCCGACTGATCGCCGAAACGAGCGCGGCTGACACTATCATGAAAGAGTATCCAATGTATCCCACGAGTTGGGGAAAATAAACAAATCTCGTGTATATTTTTGGCCGGCCTACCAACTGATTTAGTTTGTGCTTTGCTTCCTCGTGCGTGTGTGCAAGTTCCGAGTAGCAACAACCGATTCATCGCTTGCCAATTTTCTACGTACATGCATCCCATTGAGCTGTGGCTGGAGCGGATCATCAGGTGTAGAGCTAACAATCATGAGTACACACGGTTTTGTTTGCCTGGTTTCCATGACAGCACTACCAGTTTGTGTTATCAACAGGAAAACTATACCTTGGTGGAAATTTAATCTTGCCACATCTGATTTCTCCGTGTGTCATTTGTGTTATCACTTATGACTAGTCATGTCATCGAGTTCCAACCGAGCAATCAAAGACTAGGTACTCCTACTTGATGCCACTGCCACCTCGAGTGTTGTCACCAACATAGTATGAAGCTAACAATCAGGCAGAGAGACTGAAAGGGATCCATGGGCGATCACTCATGTATGGTGGATGGCCGTCGGTCTATTGATTTCCACGGTTATCTTTTCCGGGTCAATACAGGACGATGGACACTCCTAAGTGAACCGCAGTAAGAAAGTAAGATAGCGAATTTCAACCAGCATTAAATTACTGTCTGGTATATTTGGCAGTAAAGAACAAGTAAGGAAGACCACTGATGCGGAAAATTACATAGTAATGGCACTTTTATCACTGTCAGCGCTAAGTGCGCATTGCATAATAATGCATTACTGCTATGAATTATTTCCGGATCTAGTATCAGAAGTTTAAGATAATAACAATTTAATGAGGTAGGAAGAGGAATAAATATTTTAGGAGCAGTGCGAATGGGAACACGGAGGAAATCCTGAGCTATCCGCCTGCGCCTCTAGAACCATAGGTGCATATCTACCTCAGTGTTTCCCCATGCCTCCATTCCTATTGTTCTTAGGTTCACCTTCCCCTTCCTTTTACCTCACGGATGAAATTACATCTTGAATGCTTAATGAATTCATCCATGTAAATTTTAGGTCATGAGGCCTTAAGAGTGATTAGGGGAAAGGAAGCCATTAGTATCTCAGAGTAGTGGGCGTGGGAACATGGAGGAAACCCTAGACTTCTCGGCCTCTCAATTTAGGGGCCAAGACTGTTTTGTGTTTCCTGATGCTTCCCATGCCTATTGTTCTTAGGTATTCCTTCCTTCTCCTATTGGCTTGAGCAACATCTTAACCAATGTGCACATATAATTTTAGGTAATGTGGATGTGATGGTAAGTCGGGAAGAGTAAGAAAATAAGCATCCAAAAATGTTGGGCAAGGGGACACGGAGGATGGCCTAAACTGGTGTTTCAGGTCTCGCATGTCAATTGTTCTTAGGTTCACCTTCATCTTTCTTTTGTTTCGGAAAACTATTGTCAAGGGAGTGCCTATAGACATATTCATGACTTGAGTTTCAGCTTTTGGTTGTATTTCTGTTTTAGTTCTATTGTTTCGTTCCTTTTCACTATTTTTCTTGATACTCCTCGATCTTTTTCCATTATGATACCGCAATCACTTTAATAAAATTTAACAAACATTTGGGTGCATGTTCATGAAAAAAGACATGTGTTGTAGATTGCTCGGCCTTGGAGTTACTCGTATGGAATAGTTAACTCGATCACATCGCAAATTGTCATTGAACTAGGTCATATGAATTCTGAACAATAACATGACCTACGGTCACCAATTTCAACCCAACCCATGTACACGAACAATTCCAACGCATTGACTGTGGGAAAAAATCATACTGTATACAAACAAGCTATAGTGTCCACAAGAATCCCAAATAAAAATTTATATTGCAAAGAGGATGCACTGAAGAAGGGTACCCACATCACAAAGTTCATATGCCACCTTCTCAATATGTCCAAAACATTGGTGGCGTCGCCTTGCCCATAACCCATGGATCCAACTTTGACAAGCTCACTACCCATAGCGAAATAACACCAGCTTCTCCTTTGGGGATGCTCCCATGGCCGAGTAGGTGAGTGATGAATGGTTGGCCTGAAGGAGTAGGACTCCCGGTCACCGCTGGTTGTCAAGTTTGTGGTGGATCACAAGTTGTGGGAACTAGGATGTTTTCATTGATTTAGGTCCGGCGAGTGTAGAATACTATGACCCATGACCACTCATTGATATTAAATGTATTTAGCATCATTGAACTGTACCAATCCCTTATGTGCATTTAGCTGCCACCCTCGTTGGCCAGCTGGATGTCTACTATCCACGCTTCAATATTTTCCAGTTTATTTTAAAGAACATCAAGAAAATAAGGGAGCATTGTGTTTATTGACATTACACAATTTTTTAAGTGTCTATATTAAAGTTAGTTTTGAAGATCACCCTTAGCATTCGCATCAATCAATGTTTGCAGCCAGTCTAAATGTTGAAAAATATTTCCTGCCTATATCAATCAGTTTGAACTTGTGGATGAATTAGTGATATGTTATAAGAGCCAAGAGATCTCGAGTTCAAGAGGGTTCTACCAGTGCAATAAAAAAATACTAAAGACTACTATAATTTTTGATAGAAAAAAGCCTCAACATGAGGGGAAGTGTTGAAATATATTGGCCGCCTCTCTCCATCAGTTTTGAATTTTGGATGACTTGCCTGGAGCATGAATTGAATACTAAAGACTACTATAATTTTTGAAATGGACCATAGAGAATGGCCTGCCGGTTCATAATGAAAGCCTCATTGTTCGATGTAAATGATCTCTGCCATTATGTTCAACAAACTTTGGAAATATCTTCTAGCATCAATAAGAAAAAGGTAAAGACTTACAATGGGCTTTTCAACACCTAATCACACGTGCTCTCTTTTTTAAAAAGAAATGGTCAATAATTTTACAATTTTGAAAATTATAAAAAAATATGATTGCATGTTCTATGTGTTTCCTGTCGCGAGTCAGAGAGCTTATTGCCCTACAATGAGATATGCTCACGGATGGCTCATGGACGTGTACATGAGATTTTTTTTGTTCTTCTTTCCTGTTTGTTCTACGCTTCCCATTTTGTTACTTCCTTTTGTCTTAATTTTATTTTTGTTTTCATTTCTCCTTTTCCTTCTCCTTTTCTAATTCCATAGCTAAATGAATGGAATATATGATTAACTGATATGTATGAGGTCAATGGAACCATTGAGAGTGGAAACTACGATCTCACTTCTTCGTTGTTATGCTGCCTTTGCAGCATCCTACCATGGACCTCTGCAGAAGAAGCTGGTGTGTTGTGCGGCGCAGGAAGTGCTCATTATGTTTTAATTGCAAAGTCACACCCGTCCATTCCTCTTCTCTTTGTCGTGTATGATAAACAAACATCATAATGTACAACCATTTTTACATTAACCACAATAACAATATCTCAAGCAATTATTTTAAGTGACGACAAGATGTTGATACAAAAATCATCCTACAAAATGACAACAAATTAGCATAAGTCATAATCAAGTATCCAATATCATACACTTTTTTGGTTTATTAGAAAAGTTACTAGTAAAAACTTTGTAAAGTGCAGCCGGGCATGTTTGTATACATACATATCCTAGACCAGTTTATAGTGTATTTAACTTTTGGAAGTGATAGTTATAGCACAGTGTTGTAAAGTACACGCTCTAAGAAATTATTTGTTTCACTTATATCATTTGCTCACTACATGAACATGGATTTACACTTGGGTTATGCATATTTCTTTGTAATAATAATATTGCAAATTTTCTCGCATACCTTGAACACTTCGAATCTGAATTCACATGGCCGTCACAAACTCTTCAGACCAAGCTTTCATAAAAGTATGCTAGTGCTATATTAAATTACTCCACTTTTGTCCAGATATTTTGTAGTTATAGCCCTTTTATCCAATGCTGTAGTTACATTCTAGTGATGCAGACACTGTAAATGCGTTTTGATTCATTCATGTGGCACCCAACCCACAACGCTGGTACATGTGGTTCTGGCACCGTCTCGACTGAAACACAACAATCTCTTATTTAAGCGAATGACTCCGGAACAAACATAAACATCGGACTCCTGGTTTTCCATAACACTCCGACCAAGTATCAGAGTGAACACACCTCCTGAGTTATTCAAGAGCAAGATGAGATTTGTGTCAGGAAATTGTAGAAGTGGCGAACAGTTGAAAGTATTCCTGTAGTGATGCCACTGGAGCGCGAGAGATATGTTAATATTTGGAGCCATTTGTACTATGTTTCACAAGGTGTTTGATTAGAATCGGGCTCACTACACGTGTCTATTGGTCTGTAGAAAGAAGACTAGCGGAAGAAAATACGTACTTAGGGGGCTCACAAGTGTCTATTAGGGCATCTCCAACACTGACCATCAATCCTCCCAGAACTGTCGGGACCGCGGAAGCCATCCAACGTGGGCCTGTATCGGTCCGCGGAGCGGTCCAGGCGTGATTTC